>NC_092229.1:24197755-24497755 GCF_036320965.1 Panulirus ornatus | reverse complement strand
GAGATGATGTGTCCCTAGTGAGATGATGTGTTCCTAGGCACATATGTTCCTAGTGATATGCTGTATTCGTAGTGACATGATGTGTCCCTGGTGACGATGCGTCCTAGATGAGATGATGTTTACCTGATGAGATGATGTGTCCATAGTGCGATGGATTCCTAGCGACATGGAAGGTCAAAATAGAGATAAAGAAACATTCATATTCAATACTTTTGATATTAATTCGGCGAAAATGAAGGTTCAGTGTGTACGAAAACTGCAGGGACTGGTTCTCAGTGATTGAGTAGCACGACAAATTACACAGAGAATAAATGTTCACAAGGAATAGCCAACACCGAATGAATCATATTCAGCAAGTTACATAGTAACTTACCTGTTTACAAAACTTAAGCAAAAATCACTAAGTCATTCTACAAGATATGTAATAAACGTGCCATTTACAACAGCCAAAGTTAGGATAACTTTTCAAGTATCGGAGATAAAACATTATCAACGATGAAAAGTTGACACATATTTTGTAATGTTCACCTGAGTCACATACATAATGATGCAGGATGTGTGAGTCACTCGAGTGGTCTGTTCAATATGAACAGGAAGGACAAAAAAATCACATAGGTATCCATAACCCAGTTTGAGTCGGGCAATAACAATACCAAACTGTCTACTGATGCCATATATATATATATATATATATATATATATATATATATATATATATATATATATATATATATATATATATATATATATATATATATATATATATTCTTTTTCTTTTAAACTATTCGCCATTTCCCGCGTTAGCGAGGTAGCGTTAAGAACAGAGGACTGGGCCTTTTTTTGAATATCCTCATCTGGCCCCCTTCTCTGTTCCTTCTTTTGGAAAATTAAAAAAAAAAAACGAGAGGGGAGGATTTCCAGCCCCCCGCTCACTCCCCTTTTAGTCGCCTTCTACGACACGCAGGGAATACGTGGAAAGTATTCTTAATCCCCTATCCCCAGGGATAATATATATATATATATATATATATATATATATATATATATATATATATATATATATATATATATATATATATATATATATATATATGGTCCTTCTTGTATGACAGATTTGCAAATGAAACTGTTTTAACTTCTTTCTGGATGATGGTAGACCAAGATTCTAGTAAGGTACGTCACTCGAGGTATACAATAGTGCTACTTCGTGAGTTCTCTCATGCATTCTGAACCCATATGTAAGGCAATCCAGGGAAGCTGCACTCTAAGTTCATCATGAGGAATTTTGTTATACCAGATATAATCTGTGAGGTAACATATTTCCAGAAGCTGGGAAGTGTTAAATACCGTAAAGGAGTGAAGCTTATCTCTGTAGCACTCTGTGGCACGTACATTTTTTTTATCAGAACAGACTCATCTCTAGTAGGAAGTTCGCGGAAATACTAGAACTAAAAATTACACTAACCACTGTATGGAATCCACTGGTGGGTAAAATGAAGTTATTTTCTTCAACCGAGGAGCTAGGTAAACCCATTTCCATCTGCTTCTCATTTATCTATTCTTTTCCACAGAGTCGGAGGTATTCGTCTTTGCCTGGGATGTAGTTGCAATGATGAGATTAGCTCGGGTGACAGATGGCATGACGGGGCCGGACAAGTCGTCGTAATTTGATTCGGCGGACGAGCAAGATTCCAACCCCGTCCCCTTCAGGCTCTCCATTGGATTGTGCCATGAGAAAGCTGTGGTGCTTTGTGTCCAAGTTGTCACCTCTCAGCTGTACTGATGATGCGTCCTGAGCGGTGTGATGTTGCGGTGTGTGTGTGTGTGTGTGTGTTAGCTCGGGTGGTATATATATGGCCTGTGTGAGTTACAAGAGATTCCAGCAAAAAAGGTCGAACTACAAAAGAAAAAGAGGCAGTATCGTCTGTGGAGACACCTGGAGGGTGGGTATGAATAAGTCTCTTCCAGATGTGAGGCCTCAGTAATGATTCTCGTCCAGGCAGGCTCTCAAGGGTGAGGCCGCTAGAGATTCACGGCCCAGCAGGTGGCGGGTGCGGGCAGTGAGGGTGGACTTGTGGTCTGATGCGCTTGCGAGGGAAGGAGAGGGTATGGACGCTCGACCGCATGGATATGTTGTGTGTCTGGAGTCTGGACAAGCAGGTGAGGTGCAAGCGAGGTGTGTGGGTGGATGTATGAGAGTAAGGACAAGGGGTGCGTGTGCGGAGTGGACGGGTGTGTTGGTGAGGCGTGTTTGTGGCCACACTGGCGGGTCACCAGGGAAACGAGACGTCTGGCTGCTAACAGCGATCAGATCAGGGGAAGAGGGGCAGGGTGACTGACAGGGTGTGGGTGTGGGGAGTAGGAGCCGTGGGAGGTGATATGGGCCGGGGAGGTGGGTGGAAGTGTGGATGATGGGAGGGCCGAGAGAGGCGATATAAGACAGAGAGGTGGATGGAGGTGCAGGCGTGGAGGGGCTGTAGAAGGTGATGTGGGCCGGGGAGATGGGTGGAGGTGTGGATGACGCTTGTCGGTCATTGGATGGGGAGGAGAGGTTGGTGTGTGGCTGGGGTGTAGGGTGGATGCGTTAACAGGGTATGTGAACGGGAGCGTGTGGGCGGGATCAGGGAGTGGAATGGGTAGGATGAGGAAGTGAGTGGGAAGGGATGAAGAAGAGAAGTGGGATGGAAGGGATGAGGGAGTGGAGTGGGTGGGATGAGGAGTGAGTGGGAAGGGATGAGGGAGTGGAGTGGGTGGGAAGGGTTGAGGGAATGGAGTGGGTGGGAAGGGATGATAGGTAAACACGTCATGTAGGAACACTCAGGGATATTAGATATGACGGGAGACGCCCCACACACACACACACACACACACAAACCAGCACCAACCCTCGATGGGATAAGACGTGTGTCAGTGGAGCTCTCAGGCGGCATACAAGTCAACATGACCTGAACTCTCTCTCTCTCTCTCTCTCTCTCTCTCTCTCTCTCTCTCTCTCTCTCTCTCTCTCTCTCTCTCTCTCTCTCTCTCCTCCCACCAACTTGATACTTGGATTACGTCTGACTGGACCAACCATCTCCACGCAACAAAGTCTACCTCAAATGGATTTGATTGTGAAAGAGATGTATGAATTAGAAACCATTACCACTGAACTGGTGAACCAGCGAGGCCTATGTTGGATATGTGGTCATGTCAGTGTAAACACCTGGCCACAGCTCCTGGCCGCTGGAGTTGTGACCCACTCAGCTGACCACAGGAATTGTGATCCACCCAGCTGACCACAGGAGTTGTGATCCACCCAGCTGACCACAGTTGTGACCCACCCAGCTGACCACAGGAGTTGTGATCCACCCAGCTGACCACAGTTGTGACCCACCCAGCTGACCACAGGAGTTGTGACCCACCCAGCTGACCACAGGAGTTGTGATCCACCCAGCTGACCACAGGAACTTCGTAAATTTCCTGGAGGTTCAGAGGGGCGATCGCCAGATCGACGTCCGTCACCACAACCACCTTGTACCAGCAAGTGCTCGTACAGATGCAAGAATTGTAGGATCCGACACCTACTGCTGTGAATGCCATAGAAAATCCATTAACAAGTGCACGGTTAAGCAAGCAAGTTGCTTAGCTTTCCCATAGTTATGTGTATGTCAACCAAGATATTGCTGTAACGCAACCTACGTGAAAATATTCATTTCTAAATGTTCAACATTACATACATATGTCAACACAGTATTACTGCAGTTCAACAAGTGTGCAACTTTACATGACTTCATGTTCACCATCAAATACGTGATGTACGTCAACACAATACTACTGCAATTCACCCAACATGTAATTCTATATCACGTAAAGCTCAACGAACCATCAAAACGTATGAGGAATAAACCATAAGATTTGCGCTGTAAAACTTCTCGTAATATTCAGACACACTTCACTCATGTGCTTATCCAAAGCGCACAAGTACCCAGCCGAGCCTGATCTTAAGCTCTTCTGTGATTTATCAATCAGTTACTACTATGAGCCCCCCATTATGTAACTGCTTAATTGTGTACTTTTAGCCGAATGGCTGCCTGAATTCAATAATCCGTTCTTTATTTATTCACACACACACACACACACACACACACACACACACACACACACACACACAAAGCAAAAGCAACAGTCGCACAACAGTTGCGTTAGACAGGAGCTTGGCAGTTCAGCGAGACCACAGCTTCTTCAGGCCCATCGTACCAGTCAGAGGTGGGAGACGATACTGCAGCGGCTCCTCAATGTTGTCGTTCTCTCAGTGTTATGTGGCCAAATGAGGTGATATGAGAGCAGTGGCTGTGAGGGGATCACAGCCTTGTTGATGAGAGGTGCCAGGTACAATAAGCTCAGTATTTAGTTCGTAACTGTACAAAAAAAAAAAATAACAGTTCAAAAGATGATAATAACTGTGATGGAGAGAATTAAGAAGTTTGTGGAAAAAAATACGACAGAGGATTATAACTGGACAAAACAAAGTTCCCAGCACAAAACTATGATAGACGGAGGCAAGGAAGAGAGAGAAGGAGAGAAAGCAACAGTAAAAAAGGTAGACATCAAAGGAGGCTTAAGAACAGAGCTGCCCGACCAGCACCTGAGGGAAGCGTACAGTGTTAAGTGATGCAGATGCCAGAGTGATGATAATCACGTACACGTAGGAGATGGACTGGTTGTAACTGGGAAAAAGCTAACATTCAAATACAGAATTAGGAGAACAAACCTGACATTACTGGAGCAGTGGAGATAAAATCTAGGAAAGACATAAGAAGATCCGACTTAATTTGTCCCGAGGAAGACTTGATAACAAGGAGGGAAAGATAAGACAAGGGAGGAGGAGGATTGTCTGTCTCTCATAATACAGGACATCCTATACTGGTAGACGGTCCACTCAAACACTACATAATGGGAAGAGTTACTGTAGGATATAAGTCCACAACATTGTTGATGATCTATCATCCTCCAAAGGATGTTAATGAGCCAAAACAAACATGACAACAGTAAGGAGAAATAAGGATGCTATAGTGGAAAAGGCACTTTTCAGAGATGATGACGTTCTCTGATAACGGGAGAATTCAATGATAAAACGAGAGACTGGAAGAATTTAGGTTCTCAAGGAGACCGAGAGTCGTGGAGACACAAGTTCTTGAGGTATATACAAGACAGTGTCCTGCATCATTGCGTCACTGGACACACTAGTATCGGAGGAGGTGATACACCACTATCACTATATACATTATCTCGATAAACAGTAGCATCAATACTGAGGATATCTTACATAATACAACACGTGGAAAACTGTTCATATAACGACTGCGTTTGATTATCTTGCAGCTAAGGACCGTAAACCTTTCTCCTGGAGTTAAATACTTTAACTGTAACCTCGATAACTACTGAAAACCACTGTATTTGATATTTCCTTTTCTGTCAGAGGCTCCAGTTACGGACAGAAATCCACATCAAGGCCGGGCTTTAATTGAAATACAGTAAGACTAAAGAAAGGGGAAAACAAAAGACAAGGGAAAGTATCTATGAATCTTGGAGGAAGTGAAAAACCCTGTCTTTTGAAATATGCCAAGTCGTAGTTACTCGGCAAGACATGCGATGGTAAAGAGTTGCAAAGCCTCGAGGTGACTGGAAACATACAGTTATCAAAACGGCCCACCCTTGCCACACAAGTCATGAGATGGAGCAGCTTGCCGAGTATTGCGTGGTCTAACTAGTGGTGGGAACACACAAAAAGTCAGTTTTTGGGAGCAAAAAAAAAAGTAATACCTATAGAAGAGAGAAAGTGAACCAACACAGCGGCTTTGGTCAAGAGGGTCAAGTTTTGAAGCTAACGTGGAAGAGTTCATATTTTAGAACGCTTTCGACTCGACTCTGTAAAGTAAGGATGCAGAGCTAAAACCATCCCAGATGTAAGAGCAGTACCCCATCCACATATAAACGGTGCAACTGTTCGGAAGAAAAGACATTTCGACATCTAAGCATGACTCCCAGTTTCGTAGAGGCAAACTTAGCTATTTCCGTAATGTGGGGTTTCTAAGATGGAATGGATATTACAGTATTACCAGGTATGTTCACTGAGTCAAGAGTTGAAATCACAGAACCGTCAAGGATAGAGAAAGTTGAGAGGAATTTTCGATAGACAGATGGGCAGAAACTGGGTTTTAGAGGCGATAAAGTTAACCACATTTCGTCTACCTCACTGAAATATGCTGTTCTAGTCTGAGATTATTGAGACAGTTATGCCGAAACGGGATGTAGATCGAGTAAAAGAAGGAGAAAAATTGAAGGATTTGAAGGAATGTCGTTTAGAGTTACCAGTGTATTAGTGCATTTGGTTACTTGTGGAAGAAGAGAAATTGTTGAGAAAAAGGAGAAAAAGTGTAGGATACACGACAGAACCTTGTGGGACACCGCTGCTAATGGAAAAAGGAAGAGGCTAATCATTACATCAACAACCACGAAGACAGATCGGCTGGAGAGGAAGCTAGATATGAGAGAGCAAAGTGAGGGAGGAAAGCCAAAAGAGGGGAGCTTAGAGATGAGACCCAGATGCCACACCATGTCAAAAGTTTTGAATATGTCAAAGGCAGTTACATAGGATTATCCAAAATATTTCAAGGATGATGTAAAGACGTTAGTAAGACAAGAAAAAATATCACCGGTGGATCTCGCCCTACGGAAGCCATACTGGAGATCAAAGAGAAGACTGTGAGAGTAAACATGCCTGAGGATACGGCTGCTGAAGAGAGAGATTCAAAGACTTTAAAAATGGTAGATGACAAAGCAATAGGAGGATGGTTACAGGGTCAGAACAGTCACCCTTCTAAGGGATGCGATGTGTCAACAGATGCTTCCAAGAAAAAAGAAAAGTTCTAATCTTTAAACAGAAACGGAACAGACGGGCAAGCGCAGGCGCAAGTTCAGAGGCACAGTCATTCAGTACACGGGGATGGATGACATCAGGACCATAAGCCTTGCTTGTGTCCAGAGAGAGAAGCGCTTTTCAGACAATACTAAAAGAGATTACGGGGAGGGACATTGGATTAGTGAGAGGAGCATCAGTGGGTGAAGGAAAGTCAGAGTCATCCAAGGTGGAGTTAGAGAAGAAACGGGAACCAAAGAGAGTTACTTTGTCCACGGGAAAGACAGCTATAGTACCGTCAGAAAGGAAAAGTGAAGGAAAGCTAGAGCGACAGAAGTTAGAGATGCCCTTAGCTAAAGATAAGAAAGACTTATCACTGGATGACGGGGTCAGATTATCGCACTTAATTGAATAAAGGGACGCTTTTCCTCACGGATAACTTGCAGTGATTACGGGCAGTGATAGATACTGACCGGGAGTTGGAGAAAAGGAGAGCATTTCCCGGCCCGATATGCCGGATCCCTTGCCTAAATGGCCTCAGGGAGGAACGGTTGAACCGTGGATTGGAAGAAGAGGTCGTCTTGGAGGAAGAGGGGATAAATGCTTCCATTCCCGCAAGAATAACATTACACTGCTATGCGTTTGGCGGTAACAGAAGCATCACCACATTTGTGCATGTCAGTTCCGCGGACTTGTTAAGGTGTTCCTCAAACTCAAACTTATCTTCCTTATCCTAACAACTCTAATCTACGAGTAGCAGTGTGTACAATCTGTTCAACACGCACATGGTTCACAGTCTTGCTAATAGCCAGCCCCCAGTCTGCTGAGAACTGGCAGTTTAGATACTGCCTGATTAAAGACACGATTACTAGAAGTTCTACCGGTAACTGGGGAGATTCCACTGGTAATTAGGAAGGTTCCACCAGTAACCGGGCCACCACAAAGGGCTCGGTCCATCTACCAGTTGGTGTCCTTGTCGTAACCTGACTGAAGTGGATTCAGAAAATCTGCAATACTTCTTGAGGGTCGTCACACAATCTTATTTTAAATGATTTACGTAAATTCGATTATTTTCATGATTGTTCTCCTTCAGTTTATTCTGTGTTATTTTCTAACATAACAATCAGTTCTTTATTTCATTGTTCCACAAATTTGGTTCAGGTCTGGAAGTACGCACTGGCGCACATGTTTCCTCTGCTACTCTGAAAGTCTTACTGTAGCTTTTCCAATCCATCGTTCTCGCTGACGATATCACTCCAGCTTTTCCTCTCAAACGCATGACGAAGATCACTAAGATTCTCAAGTCTAAGATCTGGTATTTCTTCACGACCCTCGTGCTGACCAGCATCACAGGCAGTGTAACAGTTACCTCAGAAGTGATTTGTCAATGATCAGCCTTTGTACGTATTCCTCGACACCGTATACAAGCTTCAGCTTAGAACCGTGCAACATAGAGCAATCTCTTTTCCTCCTGGTACGAAACAGAGAAAGGAATCTCCAACAGAGATATTCAGAGCAGAAATAGTGACACACTGGGCATCAGATATGGACTGATCCCAGATCTGAGTATTTGACTCCGCTGCTTCTTGCATCACCTCCTGCCACACTCTCCCGTTCGTCCGCCCTACCAACTCATTACATGCTGGGCGGGAGGCGACAGCATATCACCAATGTTTAACGTCGTTACACTAAGCGTTGTTAGAATCTGATCCACCGTCAGATTAGAGCACTCTGGCAGTCGCATGTATGCAGACGATGGCATCCTCGAAAACTCTGAGATTGTTTGCAACTTTGGAAGGTATGCTTTCCAGCTCAAGAAAAGAAACCGCGAAAAGTTACCTATGAGTATTCGGAGGGGTTGATTACCTCTCTCTATCTCGGTAAAAGTCCTGAAGCTGGATCTCCCACTGGCCATCTATTGTATTATAAGTACGCATCGGTGTGGATGCTGAGATATGACCACATACCCGGCATCGTTCACCATATTCCATAATGTCTTTGGTCATCCTTGGACAGACACACTTTAACCTGACTATGCGGTAATTTGCTGCTGTTAGCCCGTTCTTCCACAGTTACAGCAATCACTCCAATTTCCGGATCAGGTGTATACCACTCACAGAGTGTAACCGCGTGTCATCAACTTCTGAATCAGTAACGTAAGTTCTTTTCTTCAGATAAATGTTACCCTTGCATCTGTCGGCCAGACAGACATGAATGATACCATTCCTGACGTTACACTCTGGAGTCTATCACAAGTCCATTTACTCTACATGAAGCTGGGACGGAAAATGAAATAGCACGTGTGTGGTTATAAACAGGAGTCGAGCAGAGAGGAGGCAGCGGGGCACCAAACCAGTGAGTGTCCTCGCGTAAATGGCCCCTCACCACTCTTCACCCCAGCTCTGGCTAACTCTCACGCACAAATGATTCTGCTGAAGACCTCTCGGGCACGCCCATGCACTCACCATCCTCACCTCGTCCACAGTCATTAAAGCGACAAAGCAGAAGCTTCTCTTTGGATGTATCTGTCACCTATTTCTTCCTAGGCATGACATGCGATGAGGCTCCACTGTCACGAAATACAGCCGCTGTGTTCACAGTGATATACACTTTACCCACACGAGCCTTTATATCAGGGGGAAGATAACATCACCATTAATAGGTACGCACCATTCCCTGTATGTACGCACCATTCCTTGTAAGTATGCACCATTCCCTGTAAGTATGCACCATTCCCTGTATGTACGCACCATTCCCTGTAAGTATGCACCATTCCCTGTATGTACGCACCATTCCCTGTAAATATGCACCATTCCCTGTATGTACGCACCATTCCCTGCAAGTACGTACCATAACCTGTGTTTACTCTGCAACGCATATTGTACCATAACATACACCCCATAACCAGGTCTCCCGTAAAATGTAAATCAGCAAACACATGAAAGTCGGCCGTAACTCATGCAGCCCCGGAATCCAGAGTGAGGTTGACACCATCCTGATCATAAAGTGGCAGACCTCAAGTGCTCTTGACACCATCAAAAGGCGGTCGTGTGCCACGACAGACACACCACATCCTTCATGATATCACCCGGGAACCTGCATCCATTATGATGGAGTCCTCCTCTCCTGGCAATTCCAAAGTCCACAAATGACCATGGTTCACGGGCAGTTTGGCCCACATGTTTCACGGTGACCTGATCCACCGCTGATGAGTCACAAGGCAATTCAATGCAATCTCAGGGATGCAAGGAATTCCAAGACAAAACGCCCCAATCACTGGCCATCAAGAACCCACACAGTGAGACTCAACGCATCTTGTCTCACTTCTGGCCTTCTCACGCAGTTGGACGTACGTTCCCTTTCAGCGGTCTTCATGCAAACGTGGAAGGGGAAGCAGGGGCGGTTGTGGCATTCACCTGCGATACGACCCATCCTTTGGTACTTAGAACAGGTAACTCTTTTGCGATGGCTCATGTGACTGTCATAAGCAACATGTTCCCCTAACATTAGATATGTACCAGAATAAACAGGACCTATAATCCTGCAACCAAGCCCAGAAGTGACCTTTACCCTGGTCAGAAATGTGCCTTAACAACCTGAGGAAAAGCGCTAAGGCTGAAAAGCTCAATGTTATTAGCCTAGTAACCACGTCAGCGAACATGATACGGTTTTCACCACCTGTTAAATGGACCATGAGGGTATCCTCACGCCTCACAATATCCCCAAATGGCATCCCTGAATGCTGGGAAGAGATTATTCTATTACTCAATCGTAACAGGTCATCGTCCAGACATCAGTGTAAAGCTATTATTATGTAAGTCGTGAAGTCTCCCCTTAGTGGGTGATCCGTTTACGAGAATCGTAATCCACCGCAGACCTTGCATCACGCTTCTTGGAATCAACTT
Organism: Panulirus ornatus; assembly: GCF_036320965.1. Lineage (NCBI taxonomy): Eukaryota > Metazoa > Arthropoda > Malacostraca > Decapoda > Palinuridae > Panulirus > Panulirus ornatus. Next base: position 24,486,952 of record NC_092229.1, on the reverse strand, counting down.
AAGTCTTGAGCCCTTGCATAAGGGCTCTGTTTACGTCCGCCTCCGACACGTCTGGTGACTTTATAAAAGTAATAAAAGTCTTTAACCTTCCCCAACTCGCCGAGGAGAGTGTGGACATCACCAGTTCCCAGAAGACTGGGGGGCTGAAATGTGAAGTGTGGTGATGGTTGGATGACGCGATGGGTGTTGGTGTGATCCTCGTCCACTACCAGTACTGTGGGTTGCGTGTGTGCCAGCTGGTAGGGAAGGTAGGATTGAATTGTGCACGTCTTCCAGAATGTCCTCATCTGACCACACCAGCAGTCGATCCTTCACCTGAGGTGACTCGAGGTTCTAAAAGACCTAACTCAAAAAGTGGACTCAGATCACCGTCGACTCCCTCAGCAACGGGAAGCATCAGCAGGAAATGAGGTGAATCATTGGTCATCTTCTCACGTCACTTTTCCTTTGAACTTTTACGATGAGTGAAAACGCCACTCTGCCCCACGAACATTTCCCAGCATTAAGAACAAAATAAAACTTAGATGAACTGCAAGGAAATGATAACTAGGATTAAGAGGGATGAACGAGAACAGAGATCAAGATTGGCAATGACAAAAGAAATGTTAATCACACAGACCAATAGACTCACGGAATAAATATATCAAAGAATATCTTTAGAGATACTAATTTACATAATCAACGCAGGTCATAAACATCGAATAAAATAATATGAAATTAATGGAAACCGAAGGATTCTTCTGGCTACAAAATCAAAACCAGATGTGGCACACAGAATCATGTTAAGTTAGGTTAATAAAAGCAAAACAAATGAACAAAAGAAACAAATATAATCGGAGACTACTTAGTTATGCAGACGCATTGTTTTCCCAAAGAAAATGATATCATGGAAGTGAGACATAAGAGACACATCGACCCACGCGCACACGTGTGTGTGTGTGTGTGTGTGTGTGTGTGTGTGTGTGTGTGGACGGAGGGTCTGGCCAACACCAGGTCTTCACACAGGCAAGTGTGCGGCAGGGCTCGCCCACCTGGGGAGTGCTGGAGTGGAGAGCAGTGTAACCAGGCCAACTAGAAACCCTACCCGACAGCGGCCTAGATCCACAGACGAAGACTTTGCTCTACCCTCGCTGGGCGGAGGAAAGCGTCCTCCGCCAGGCTCACATCCTCTCCCACGAAGACATAACAGACGGAGGTGCAGAAAACAGAGCCAGTCATCGGCGAGGACAACACAAGATAACGAACAGAGACTGACGTCACTAATGACAACACTCACCCACCCAGAAGTGGTGGGTGCCCAGATGAGCGTGGCTAAGGGGAAGGTGGGCCGGGGGTGGGGGACGGTGTAGGACGTGTGTGTGTGTGTGTGTGTGTGTGTGTGTGTGTGTGTCAGGTGTGTCTCACCACCTGGCGCCAGGTGAGACAAACTCCGGCGAATCCAACCTGTTTTCGTTTTCGTTCCTGACGAGCTGTCGCTCAGGGTCGCAGCTTCCGACCACGACTACAGCAGGCTGGAGGGGAGGTATATAGGAGCCGTGGTAAGCACACGAGCACACGGGCTACAGTACCCGGTAACATCACTTGAACCACAGCAAAAATGCATTAGGAGAGAAGAGGGAAATCAGGCCAGTTATCTCAGTCCACAAGTTTTCCACACCGCTACAGTTAGCGTCGCTGTGATGTGCTGGTGGTCCAGAGCGGCTGAGGGAAGGTGTCCTGTTCTCCTGCCACCAGTGTAAGTCCTTCCCTCGGTCCTTATACCTCTTGTACACACTGGCTTATAACCTAGACAGGTCACTGCTGAAAACCACTGTAATTAATCTGTATCAGTTCCACATATTCGTTAAGGCGCTCTGTAAACCCGCACTTTTAGCTTTTACTCAATTTTATCAAAAATCTATAATCAACGGGCTAACACATACAGGAAACAGCATCCAACTACCACACCGGCCCCCTAGTCAGGTGAGAGCATGCAGCCTGGTACAGACACACACCCACCCTCCCAACACTGTAGAGATAAAGCACACTACTGGATCAGCAGCACAAGTGGTTGCGGAGACTCCACTAGTAACTGGGTCGACACGGGACGTAAGAAAGGAAAGATGGGGAACCTGGTTCAGGAAGACGATACAATACGACCCTGGTAATCCTTCTGCCCCTCCCGCTCATAGGATGAGCATGGGCGGTACTTCAGCAGGAAAAAGCGGCAAGAATAAAGAAAAAAAAAGAGTGAATGATTATCTGCAAAGGAGAAACTAACTATGCAAGAAACAGAATGGTCTCAGAAAGGATCACGAAATTCCTGTATGAGATAAGAGCTCCGCTGTGGACAAGAGAAGGATGGGTTGATGTGAATCTGGAATGCTCGAGAGCATTCAACACTGTGCCATATAGGTAGGTAGATCTTTAGCCAGGAATAAGGAAATGACTCTTTCGATATACAGAAAATTACCTAAGTGGAAGAGAACAAAGGACACACGTCAGAGGATCCTTCTCGATATCAGATGGGGGTCACCAGTGGGGCGCTGCAGGTACTGGAACCACTGCTCTGCTTGATTTATATGTATGACTAGACAGAAGAACTAGACTCATCCTTGATTATGTTTGTGGATGATGCTGAGGTCATGAGATGGTTTCATACAAGGATGATGCAATTCAATCCGAATAAATGCAAAGAAACGAGGATGATGTGCAGTGACAGGATACATCAATGTGATTATAACCAAACAAGAGGGAGACTGCAGGAATCTGTGTAAGAGAGGTACTAGGGAAGCCAACACGGCACAAATCCTGTAAAATGTTAATGACTCATTCACGATGATGATAGATTTAGCAAACTGTTCACCTCCTGTGTTGAGACAGATCTAGAATATGCCTCCCAAGTTTGGCCACCGCACTTACAGAAGGCCAAAGGAATGGAAATACTGATTGATAAAACTTTAATGCGAACAAAGATTGAGAGAGTTGTATGAAAGTTGGGAAAATTCAAGAGTTGGGTCCCCACGAGTGTAAAACTCCCTCCCTCCCTGTACAGTGCAAATGTGTACTTACGCATGTAGGTAGTTAGTACGGGGGTGTGGTGTGTCGATGGGCGGAGAGGTTGGGTTGGAGGGTGGTGAAGTGTACGCTGTGAAGGATAAGTGGCTTGGTACATGGGAACCAGTGGATCGTGGGTGAGAGGTGCGATTGTGGGCAAGGAGTATGGACGACAAACAGGCGGATGTATATGGTGGATGGGCAAGAGTGGATGGTGGACGAGTCGATGTGTGATGATGGACGGATAGGTGTGGGTGGTGGTAGGTAGGTATAAGTTGGGCTGGCAGGGATGGGCGATAGGCAGACTGGTACGGATGGTGGGTGTGGTAGCTGATTGGTATGGGTGGTGGGTGTGGTGGCCTGACTGGCATGGTTGGTGAGCGTGGTCGCCTGACTGGCATGGATGGTGGGCGTGGTTGCCTGACTGGTATGGGCGGTAGGCGTGGTGGCCTGTCTGGCATGGGTGGTGGGCGTGGTTGCCTGACTGGCATGGGTGGTGGGCGTGGTCGCCTGACTGGTATGGGCGGTAGGCGTGGTCGCCTGACTGATATGGGTGGTGGGCGTGGTTGCCTGACTGGCATGGGTGGTGGGCGTGGTCGCCTGACTGGCATGGGTGGTGGGTGTGGTGGCCTGGTTGGCGTGGGTCATGGGTGTGGTGGCCAATCAACAATAACTTTACCGTCAGACACAAAATTTAGGTCATGTTTGCACTGGTAAAATTACCCCAACACTAAACAATAAAGGAATATCGACAGATGTTCATCATACACGAAAAAATAAAAATTAAAGCATTCTCTGAAAGTTGACCCCAATTTCCATAAACGAACCTGCCATCAATAAATAACATATTACCCATAAATCAGGTGAAGCTATATGCTCTCGTACGGACTCGTTCAAAAGAAAAACATTCTAAATCCTATAACAATACCGGAACCTTTTTAGCAAAACACCTGACTATCAATAGTTAGCTCTTTGTGGCAGTAATTAATTTTCTATCTCAGTTAGGGGCGCCAGAAATGAGGAACGGTCTCGTAAAATTGTAGATTGGTTCATTCTGAGGCGAGCTAGTTTGTTGAGCAAACTCCCCGGGCAGCTCGGCCTGGTGGTGGAGGCAAGGGGGTGTGTGTGGGGTTACACCTACGGGAGGAGTTGTGTGTTGGTGGAGGGGGAAGGAGGGGCGGGAGAGGTGTTACTAGAGGTTAAAGGGTTGGAGGGAGAAATGGCAACTTGAGGCTGGACGTGACTGTGGCAGCAGGAGGGGATTTTTACGAGCGAGGGCGTTCAGGACACAGGGGGAGGGGGGGCGGGGGTGAAATGCAGGGGTCATGAGGTAAAAATCTGAGGTTATTGGGTGAAGAACTGGGGGGTCATGAGGAGGGAAACTGGAGTGAAAGGCTGGGGTTACGAGGGGAAATTTTGTCTCGAGATTGGGAAAGAAAGGGGAGATTAGGGGAAGACGATGGCTAGATTCAGGGTGAGGAGGTAAGGCCAGGAGTGTAGAGGCGAGGTCAGGGGTTGAAGTGTTGAGGTGAGGTCAATGGGGTGAGGAGACGGGGTCAGGGGTGATGTTAGAAGGATCAGGAGTGTTGAAGTGAGGTCAGGGGTGAGGAGACGGGGTGAGGGGTGAGGAGGTGGCATCGGTGGTGAGATGGCAGGGTCAGGGGTACAGAGGTGAGATCAAGGGTGAGAAGACGGGGTCAGAGGTGAGGTGGTAAGGCCAGGAGTGTTACAGGAGAGGTCATGGGGTGAGGAGGTCGTGTCAAGGGTGAGGTGGTAAGGTCAGGTGCACCATGAGGTCAGGAGTGAGGAAACGGGATCAGGAGGAAAGAGGTGGGGTCAGGGATAAGGTGCTAGAGTAATGGACACTGAGGTCAAAGGTCACTGATGAAGGGGCGAGCAGGGAGGTGAGCTTAGGTGAGGTGGTGGAGTCATATGGTGAGGAGATGAGGAACGAAAATGAGGGAGGAAGGTCATGAGTGATGAGGGAGACCGAGGTGAAGTGTTCGAGGAAGAGAGGCGTAGCAAGACGAAGAATGTGAGGGTCACGTGAGGGGTTTGGGAGTTGGGCGAGGAATGGAGTGAATCAAGGGGAGCTGGAGGTTTCATAGGTAGCGGTGGGGTGAGGGATGAATGTAGGAGGGGGGTCAGGGTCCGATGATGTTAGAGAAGGTGGAGGTGCGTCAGTATGAGATATAAGGGAACTGTTTCAAACCAAGGCAAGACGCTGGTGGTGGGGACAGTGGTGGTGGGAGACACTGGTGGTGGGAGACACTGGTGGTGGGAGACAGTGGTGGTGGGAGACACTGGTGGTGGGAGACACTGGTGGTGGGAGACAGTGGTGGTGGGAGACACTGGTGGTGGTGGTGGTCACTGGTGGTGGGGGTCACTGGTGGTGAGAGACACTGGTTGTGGGGGATCACTGGTGGTGGGGGACCCTGATGGTGGGGGACCCTGATGGTGGGGGTCACTGGTGGTGGGGGGAGGTCACTGGTGATGGGAGACACTGGTGGTGGGGAACACTGGTGATGGAAGACATGAGAGACACTGGTGGTGGGGGACATGGGAGACACTGGTGGTGGGGAACACTGGTGATGGAAGACATGAGAGACACTGGTGGTGGGGGACATGGGAGACACTGGTGGTGGGGGGCACTGGTGTTGAGGGACATGGGAGACACTGGTGGTGGGGGGCAGTGGTGTTTAGGGACATGGGAGACACTGGTGCTGCAACACACATGAGGAGGACAACAGGTGGTAAGACGCGGGTGTGGGCTGTGAGTGAGAGCATGGCTGTATGTGCGACGACGAGAGGAGGAGTGAACATGAGAGTTCTGTGGGAGGCTACATGACTGAAGGGAGACTCCAGCTGAGTAAGAGAAGAACTCTGTCCTATGTGGGGAACTGATAAGAGGAAACCTTTGGTGAGGAAACAGTTTACACACGAGGACAAAGCAAACATGGCTCCACTCCCCTCTCCCACACCAGACGACAGGTTATCACGTTAACCACATGAAAAGACAGACAGACAGAGAGAAACAGGGGGGGAAAAAAGGCGACGGTCGTAATATCTAACCTCTGCTAAAGATCACGAGGCAACGCTAACCATGTAATTTAGCAAGAGAGTCATAACTTCATATCTGTCGTGGGAGACAAGACGGGAAATGAAAGAAAATTGTGGTCCTGCCAGTGGCCATCCATCACACGCCGCGCACACCGCCGCCCTCACTCTAACCGTACCCTGGCACCTCGAGAACCACGGTACGACCCATGAGCACGACGGTACGACCCATGAGCACGACGGTACGACCCATGAGCACGACGGCGCGATCCATGAGCACGATGGTGCGACCCATGAGCAAGACGGTACGGCCCATGAGCACGACGGTACGACCCATGAGCAAGACGACACAATCCACAAGCACGACGGTACGATCCATGAACACGACTGTGCGATCCATGACCACGACGACACGATCGATGAACACGACGGTACGAGCTATGAGCACGACTGTGCGATCCATGAGCACGACGGCGCGATCCATGAGCACGATGGTGCGACCCATGAGCACGACGGTACGACCCATGAGCACGACGGCGCGATCCATGAGCACGACTGTGCGATCCATAAGCACGACGGTACGATCCATGAGCACGACTGTGCGATCCATGAGCACGACTGTGCGATCCATGAGCACGATGGTACGATCCTTGACCATTCTCCCCCGGCAGAACAAATTTGGGTCAGCCACCACATCTGCATGAACGTGACAGCACATCACCCTCGCGCCGCCAGCTGAAGGAGTTCTGAGTACGTCCATCGTAAAGGCGAACGGCAAACAAGTATACCAGTGGACGCTCAGTGACGTCATACAACGATCGAAGAGAGGAACAGTCACATATCCCGGCCAACAGTTCCTGCTGAAGCTGTCTACAACGAAGACACACGAAGCTGAGGTGTGTGTAACGGGACCTCTACATAACAACAGGATACCTCGGTGCCAGACAACCATGAGAAGTAAATGCAGTCTCGTAGACTAACATGGTGACCATGGGGAAATGGATGATAGGTTTGTCCTCCACATACGCACATGAGTTGACGAATCATTATACATTGTAACACCAGACACAGGCGTCGCTCTTGGAGGATAGGCTTGTGTAGCGTCATGGTAGGCAAAGGGACTCAGTACCCTCAGAACGCGTGCAAATGTCATTGTGATCCTGCTGTTGCTATATGTACTTACAACCGACGATCAGGTGTCGTACTTCTCTCCTCGGGACACACCGGCCACATACGAACAGTAGGTAGACGTCATCGGACAGATAACATTCACAGGAAACGAAACTTTTGATTCCTTCATTCGTTTCTTATCGGCAGTGCATCATTCGAAATATCGAGGACGCTTCCGTGGATCTGTCGAAGCTGTTAATATCACTCAAACCTTGAGTCTCTGTTCATCAGATCCCGTATCTGGTCAGCAGACACACTAACTATCGACCTCAAACACTCTGTCCTGCTCTCCGGCTTCGCTGGTCATGATGAGCGGTGTTCTGCGTCAGGCAAGTTATCATGAGCAGCCGTGCGGTTATTGATACCAAAAGCAGATGAGTCCACAGGTCATGGATGGCCATGGCGGAGGATGGCACTCAGGTTGATGAATGGGAAGACCCGAAGGTGGCAAAATTCGTCTGGAGAAGGAATCATTCTCCTGCTGTGCTAATGTGGGTATTGCAGCCTTGCAGTCGTGCACGAAATGGGCACCTAAGACGGATAATGTACCATCATGAGACACATGCTTCTTAAGACGTCCCGCCACTGATGTGACCTTTGCTATCTTCTGTAATCAAGGTCCACGAACGGTCAAGTATTCATCTCGGGTGTGGCGTAGCATGGGATACGATGCGCGAGTGCCAGCCTCGTTCCAGCCGCTGACTCATTTCCTTCTGTAGGATTTACGAGCCTTCATAAGGACGCTGTTGACATGTCCGGTCACTGGTGCCCTAAAGGTACACAATATACTGATATACAGTTTACTGTCCACTAAAAAAGTTTATTCAGTTAGACTTTCTCACTCAGGCTGGAGCAAGGACGCATGACTGGTTGTTTGCTGATGACGGGGAAGGCTGTAACAAAATCATTGATGTCGATGATCCTTTATTTCTTATAGCAATATCTTACATCAACTCTCATGTATTGGTTGATCTGGTAAACAGATACGTGTCAGCACTGCAGGCATCAGATCAACCTTTTATATATATATATATATATATATATATATATATATATATATATATATATATATATATATATATATATATATGTGTGTGTGTGTGTGTGTGTGTGTGTGTGTGTGTGTGTGTGTGTGTAAACACTCCTTATAGCGGCCGAAATATCCACAAAGTCCTGGAGGGATCCATTATGAGTCTGAGGATGTACGCACGAGCGTGGATGAATTTGGTGTCGTTAACAGTGTTCAACGAGGCCAGCCTCCTGATACGTGCCACGGGGATGGAATTCGATGACATGATACGTGTGGACAAAATGTGTCATCTGACGCCTACCCACTGTCGCTAGGTCTGACCCGTAAAAACATAAGCTTTTGTAATGGAGGATGAGATTTTATTTGTCAGAAAAAGAAATGCGTTTTTGACTAGGATGCAAAGTCTGTGCCAAACTAACACAGATACTCTGTGCAAATATAATCTGTGCAAATATAAGTTTTTCAGCTCACGTTCAGTTCTGGGGTGACCATAGCTTTCTTGACGATGCGAACAGAAACTCTTCATCGCTTATGAGTAACATCTTCTGTTGAGCCAACATTGTGTAAGATGGAACCAGATCTGACCCTCTGATTCCAGGAACCGGTGACATGAGCAAGGTGGTGCACTTGAGAGAAATAATGAGAGTTTCAATGACACCCTTGAAGGAAACTAAGACTGCTTACCCCAGACAGTATTACTTAGAGAAGTGAAATTGTCATCAGCGGTGAATTTAGCCCCTGATCCATCTGACTCTATGGGTAGTTAGAGAAGACGAAAAGGTTCCGTAATATGAGAGTTCCTGTACAGCGTTACTGCTACGTACAGCGGGACCTGTACAAAATTACAGGTACAACTTATCCGACAAACTGCAGCACGCTTGGCCTCCTAGTAACTCGGCCACCGTCGTAAAGCTTAGGTAACACAGGAGCAAAATACTGTTGTCGTCAGCCTCCACCTGCTTTCAGCAGCGTGCGCTCTGAAGGAATAAAAATCCTCTTACCATTCTCTGCTTGAGCGCCATAAGCTCTTGGCTGAAGCATGATTTATACTGTAACAACTACATGAAGGTTATATAGAACATCATAATCACTGGTTTTTACAAGGATCGAACGCTTGTCAAAGAGATTCGTGAAGAGTGAAGCATCAGCTTTGCTATAAAGATGTTACCGAGATCAGTTATGTTCATCTGATAATTAAAGGTGTGTACGCCAGTGAACTTAGTAGTGTCAGAAACACACGGATTAGTGTGGTAAAAGTTAGAATGTATACAAATATTTCAAAGGGAATAACATGCACATTGTCACAATGACTATGGAGGTGCAAATAATGTAAGTCGTGGACTTGAAACGAAATATTCGTCATCTATTCCTAAACGTATTCATAGCACTGTTTTCAAGCACTCATATTGGCAAATCATTCCATATGTTGACAGTCCTGTTGAAGATACAAAATTGCCTCCCAAATTTGAGTTAAAACGTTTGCCTACGGGTCTGTATCCACTACTAAGAGTGAAATCAGACGAATCACAGCGAAAGTGACTTGATACATCAAGATAATCAAAGCCTTCGATAATTTTGAATACTTTCATTAGATTTCCTCTTAACCTTCTCTTCTATAAGCTAATTAGATTCAAGTCGTTTAATCTGCTCTCGTAGGATTTGTTTCTCAGTCCGGGAGTCATCTTGGTAGCTCGACACTGCACTCTCTCCATTCTGTCTAAATCATTTTAGAAAGGGTGACCAAAACTGAACACAATATTCAAAATGGGACTTAAATTTGAAGGATCTGCCTATGAATCCGAGAGTTTTGTTCGTTTTTTTCACTGCTTCTGTGCACTGCTTACTTGGTTTTAAGTCATTAGAGACTATTACGCCCGAGTCCTTTTCCTCATTTACCTTTTGCAGTTCAACAGAATTCATATCGTAGCTTGTCTTTTCGTCTCTGCTATCGGTATCTAAACATCTTACACCTATTAATATTCAAATTCATTTGTCCAGTCCATCAGTTTGTTTACGTCACTTCAAAGCTGCAGAAGTGCAAGCTCATTTGTAGATTTTTTCCGAGCTTTGTATCATCAGCCAATTTTAATATAATGAAGCCCATTATCAGTATCCTTAAGAGAGTTGCGAGAGAGAACCGATCCCAAAGACTGATCCTTGTGGCACACCACTTGCTACGTCTAACCATTCTAAGGCTTGACCATTAATCACAACTCTCTGTTTACAGCCGGTCAACCAATTTCCTATCAAGTGGAGAACAACCCCATTAGTGCCGTGTGACTTATTTTTCGTTAGTAACCTTTAATGTGGAACCTTATCTAATGCTTTTTGAAAACCTAGATAGGTGATATCAACTGCTTTACCTTCATCATACATGTTGGTTATATCATAAAAGATATCACGCAAGATTTGTCTGACATAAGAGATTTCGTCGAAAACCATATGCCAAAAATCGTGTATAAAATGGCGATCCTCTAAGTGGTATACAATTCTATCTCGAATACTGGTTTCCATAAATTTCCCAACTACAGACTTTAAAGTTAATTTGACGACAACTTTAGGTCAGTGACGTGTTATATTTTTGAAATACCGACGTCACATCGGCAAACTTCCAGTTATCTGGAACCTTTCTCGTAACAAGTGTCTTGTTGAAATGGCCAGTCAAGGACTTAACTATCTGATTTTTCGTCTTTTTGTTTGTCTTTGGATTAAACTTATCATGGCCTGCCGTTTTGCTTACTTTTATTCCATTTGTTGCTGACAGTATGTCTCCATCCTTTTATGTTAGTTTGTTGAAGAACGTTCTCTTCTCTTAACAATGGATTCAGGACATGGGTTGTCTTCGATCGTTAATTCGGATGCAAAAAAAAACATTTAAGATTCTTGTCATGGCTTTGTTGTCTTGAACCAAGTCACCTTAATGAGCCTTGACCAGTCTATTGCAGTTATATTCACCAACATCTGTACAATGGCGGACCAAAGTCTTTTGACACGGGCGTTCTAAGTTGTGTTGACTCCGCTCTTAATCAAACACTAGGCTCGGTACAGCTCGGACCATGATCGTCCTAAAGCTTTCCTTCCCGAAAATACATTCAAAGATACGTAAAACACATCAAAGGCACACATCTTTCATTTTCCCTTCCTTACAATACAGTACAATACAAGGTATCTGTGCGTCATGCATGGTTCCAGCCAATGCTACAGAAGCAGCAATATTTCACCAGCAACACTCAAGATAATCAGTTCTCTTCATATCCAGTCTTATCCATTAAATCAACGAGTAAACAAATCCTCTGCTTGTGCTGGGGAAGACTGGGAACGAAGCAGGTCTGCGATGCTCCACGACTGTCGTTCCGTCATCTGTAGGCGCCACACTGGTCCTGAATTTAGGTGGGGTGGTTCCAGAGAGCAACCATCCGTTCCCAACTCTAGCCTGATCAAGTGATGCTGAGCAGTGGCCCGCGGAAGGTAAACAAACCAGCGGCCAACATACTGGCTCTGGGTGTAATCCGTCCCGGAATCCGGATTTCGGTTTGGGGAACCTGAAACCAGTGCCTAGGTACCGGTACAAAAGCCAGTCGTGGTGAGGCCGATGTTAATATCAGATACGGTCAACATCAAACACCTGATTATGAGGAAACCCCACGTCTACATGTTCACCAACTGAAGGTCCGGACGTCTAATGAACAAGGTGTATCGCTTAAAGTATTAGGCACGACGACACGACCCTTGAGGAAAATGTTACGACCCTTAAGCATGCGTCGTCTCTGCCTCACAAATATTGCTTGCCAGTCGCCTCACGGACCAACCAGTGATCTCCTATCGTCCCATCAGGTATGTCCCTACCGGTGCTGACTGCAGGAGGGTGATGACGATTTTCTTCACAAAACAGAAACTTATGAGTCAAGAAACGAGCGTTACCCGAGCAGCTTCTGACCCGATCATCGGCAAGTCATGGATCCCGCCGCTTTCCCGGACAGTTACGCGTCTGATGACCTCATACACAAGGCTAATTTGCGAAAGATAATCGGATGTGCTGAAGTGTGAGTAGGGTGTTATACCCGGCACAACCGTTGCCCCACAGGCCAAGTGCACCCTGGCGGCCTATGACGGAATGCTGTTGAAAATCTAGCACATGGCAACTAAGGCAGTGTTATGTTCATGGCCTTAGCGCGCGTGTGGAAGCTGTCTGTCCTGGTGTCTTGTGATGGCGCTGATGGAGCCTACATCTATCTTTCGTTCGAAATTCACACACACACACACACACACACACACACACACACGTGCACATCCTGCAATGAGGTACACATGGTTTTATTACAGCCGTGTACACAAAGTGTAATCAGACGTGTACATGGGACGTCATCCAGCACGGAATCTCCGGTTGGTACTGCCATAGTTGCCGGAACCCGTATCCGGGCCCCGGGACGTCAGGCAGAACCCCGGGCAGCTCACGCAGTAAACCCCTTCCCCACCCAGGCTGGTGCATGACCCCAGCCCTTTGTTTACCCGTCAGGCTGGGCTGATGGCCGGCTGGCTGCGTCACGGTGCGGGAGGAGACGTGACCTGACCAGTGCCGGCGCTGGTGAGAATATCCCATGTGTAGAGAATAACTGACCCCCTCATGACAAACATGTCCTTCACTTTCAGGAAGTAGTTACTATATATATATATATATATATATATATATATATATATATATATATATATATATATATATATATATATATATATATATATATATAGACATTGTGTCACTTCACGACAAAACTTGACCTTACCGACGGCAACCGGGTGTGGTGACAAGTTACGAACTGTGACCTAATCCCAAAAGGAGGCTAGAATGACCCTTTTGTGACCCATCCCCTCCGGCTTGCCTGACCTCATCCGGAGTTACATGGCCAAGACCTTAAGTACCAGAGCGGCACACTTGTCTCCTCGAGCAAGTAGACATCCTGACTCATTTACTGTTGTTGTTGTTGTTGTTAAGCTCGTCGGACCTGTTGGTCCGATACGGGCTTTTGCCTGTTGGCGGCCCGTTCCCTGGTTTCTAGTCTTGATTTATTCTCACTTGGGAGGTGGGAATTCCCTTATGGTCTGTAGTAGGTGTCCCATATGGTTTCTTTGTATCCTCTGAAGTAGTGAGGCCGCTGGTAGTACGTGGATTACCTCACTGAAATCAGGGGCTCTTTCGCGGAGACTTTGTGTCACTTGACAGTCCAGCATGTAGTGTTCCAGTGGTCCCGTTGACGGCCGCTGGAAGTAGACGCAGTCCTAGATGACGCCGTCAGTTCTCTGCCAGCTGCATTGGTACCCCAGTCGTAGACGATGTAGATTGACTAGGGGATTCCTGCTCATGTCTGTCGTTATATGGTGGCTCCAATGACGTGGCCACCATGTACCACTTGACTGACATGGATCCGGCAATGTAGGCGTCCAGGAGATCCTTTTTGATCCGGAGCCTTGCTGCTTTTTGTAGCTGGTGCTTCATTTGTTGCAGGCTCATTGGAACATGCACCTGAATGTTATTGAAGCATGCAGCTGCTTTAGCTGCCTCGTCTGCTGTCTCGTTTCCCTCGATCCCTGCTTGACGGGATCCAGTGTATGGTGACTGGACGTCACCGTCACTGCAGCTCTTGGAGTTGAGCGAGGATCGAGGTGACGAGCTTGATGTTTTCATTTGGGCGGCTGTGTTGCAGCGCTTGCACTGATGACTTGGAGTCCGTGTGTATTATCACGGACTTCGAGTGCGAGGTGGCTGCATGTTCCAGGGCTTTGGAGATGGCTGTTAACTCCGTTTGTAGTGTGGAGCAGCCATTTGACAGCCTTCAGAGGCGAGTATGACCTTGTGTGTGGAAGGCCGCTCCCGACCTTCCCTCATCTGTCTGGTCCACTGATCCGTCTGTGAAGTATGCCATAGCTCCATCAGGCGTCTCAGTGGCCATGGCTCACAGACTCAGTCTTCTAACGTCTTCCTGCTGGAGGCTGGACTTTTTGTCTCCTAATGCTGTGACTGCGAAGGTGGCTGGTGGAGGGTTCCATGGAGGTCGTAAACTATACCGATAGGGTGGTGCGTCTTCCGTCTGCAGTGTGGATGTCTCCGCTCGGTAGGCGTGGATGATATTGGCCGCCACGTGAAACCAGGAGGTTCCTCGCGTACTTTGGTCTCGGTCAGGAGCGGCCGGGATTTTGACTTTGGTGGTGAAGGGCTTGCTCGACCTGCAGATCTGTTGAGGCCCCGGTATATAAGGGGCGGCCAGGTCGGGTCAAGAAGGCACTTGGTGTGAGTGACGACGAGACTCGTAGGAACTGGAAAAGCCTCGGGACTGGATAGAAAGACAAGAGGAGGCAGTACACAATGGCTGAATGGCTGATGACGAAGGACGGCGTCGTTGATTGGTGGAAACCCGAAAGAGGTGGAGCTTCTGTCATTTGAATCAAAGGGGGTTCGTTCTGACCTCACTTCGCTGCGCGACCCAAATGAGGTCAACCCAGGCTCATACCACTGTCTGTTGTGGGAATTAGGAAATCAAGTGAAGCTTAATCAACTTGGCTGTGCGTAACTTTTCTTTCGCAGTGCAGACACTGACACTGAACTAAACACATTTTCTATAACAAAAATGGGTATTTTTGTAAGTATTTCTAAACAAAACCTTATAAATTACAAATGAGACAATTTGTATGGTGATTAAGGATTGGAATTACTGAAGGTTCATCACCACTCGGCCTGAGCTGTGAGCTAAGGACCAGTTACCAGATGTGTCACCTTTAACGACTACTGGTATTTAAGCTGCCATTAAGGCACAGGACAAACCAATGAGAATATGAGATTGTTAAGGCTTTTGATACCATACACAGATTGTCTCGCGCTTCTCTGTATATCTTCTTGTGTCTTCAGCGCAAGACATACCTTACTGTGTTGTTTCCAAGTTAAAGCTGGACTAATTCTATCTAATACAGCAAGAAGGCCACAAGAGACCCGGCTTACCAGAAACAAGGGATACTGGCCTTCCAGACTCCGGGTTACCAGATGCAGGAAGTCCTGGCCATCCAGACGCCAGCTCGTCAATAGTAGGAGATGCTGGCTTTCCAGACCCTAGCTTAAAAGGAGCAGGAAGTTCTATCTTCCAGACCGCAGCTTACCAAAAGCAGGAGGTCTTGGCCCTTCAGACTCAAGCTTACCAGAAGCTAGAGGTCCTAGCCATCCAGACCTCGGATTACCAAGAACAGAAGATGCTGGTCTTCCAGATTCCATCTTACCAGAAGCTAGAGGACCTAGCCATCCAGACCCCGGATTACCAAGAGCAGGAGATGCTGGCCTTCCAGATTCCATCTTACCAGGAGCAGGAGATACAAGTCTTCCAGACCCCGGTTCACCAGGAGAAGGAGATGCTAACCTTCTAAATTCAGGCTTACCAGGGGATGCTGGCCTTCCAAACTACGGCTCACCATAAGTAGCAAGTTCTAGTTCTCATGGCCCTAGCTCATCTGGTGTAGGAGGAGCCAGCACTTTCGGATCCAATACTTTCCAGGGAACACAAGTTGTGTGTTCCCGAATCCCTTGCAGGCGTGTGTCGTCCTTGGCAAGTTGCCTTGGTACAACGACACTTGGACACGTACAGTACTTGCCTTTTGGTGGGGACCGGCAAATTGACTGCCGACCTGATGAACAGCCACATTGTCTTATCACTCAGCCTTCGCGTAAATGGCTCGGACCATTTGTTACCTAGCAACGGTGTAAATTGCTAGGACGATTTATTACCCAGTCGTCGTGCATATAGCTAAAAACTAGTCATTACCCAACCATCGTGCAAATTGTTGGATCCGATGGTTACCAAGCCACTGTGTAAATGGCTAAGACCATCTATTAAACAGCTGTCATGTAAGTGTCTCGGACCAACAGATTCCAAAATTTCTGTGAAAGTGCATGTTCTTCTTCGTCAGGATGGTACTGATAACAGGTTCTCTTTAGGTACTATAAAGGTTCTGTCTTTACAAAGGCAGTTATTCCCCTCTGGGTAACAAAGAGGTTTTCTTTAGCTAAAAGATTTTCCCCAACTCTTGAAAATATTTCCTTAACACATGGTAAAGTCTTGTTTCCTTTTGGAAGACCGCTCGTTCACATACTACTGGGCTCACGCTATTACCTTTGTTCATTATAATCATTTTCCTCAACATGTCCACTTTTTCTTAAGACTTATTTCTTAATGAGACAGGTAGCTATCATTCTCTGAGAAGACAATGTTAATATCAGATAAGATGGTTTTATATACCGACTTAAGGCACTTCTGAACACGTCAAAAATTTCACCAGTCTTCGTACGCATGGCCGTTGTTTCCTCAGATAAGACTTTTAATTCCTCATCAAGCTTTATCCTCAGCATCAAAGTTTCCGTCCCTCTCAGCAAGACGTCCTGGCTCAGCATCCAGCGTCGTTGAAGGCCCTGCAGGAGGGCCATGGGACGGGAAGCTCCTCATCCACAGTATTAGCGCTGGACACACTTCCAGGCCTCCCCGGCTTACCTGGAAAGCCTTGGAAAAATGAGTGACGGAGCCTGTGTGTGTGTGTGTGTGAGAGAGAGAGAGAGAGAGAGAGAGAGAGAGAGAGAGAGAGAGAGAGAGAGAGAGAGAGAGAGAGAGAGAGAGAGAGAGAGAGAGAGAGAGAGCAGTGACCCGTACAGTGTTTTTTCCTTCTTTTCTTCTTCCTCTTCTTTTTTTTTTTCTTTCTTCTAACTTATCTCTGAGTATCCTCTTCAGCCATGTATGGGCACCTAACACACGTCCGAGGCACAGTATACGTGATTGCCAACATGTGACCACCTCGGCCATGCTCGCCGTATGTAATCTTATTGCATGACGCTTCCTGACGTGTCAACATGAGATGTTAACACAAACTTACATCAGGCGCATCCCTACGTCAGCGGGACTGCCAACATATGCATTATCCAGACGCTGCAGAGGCTCACACTTTTTCTTTCGCTCATCGGAGTAGCAGACGCCTCTGGGTGTACCAGCGTTACGCTCCTGAGAAAAGAAATTTGTCGTGCTAATGTAGGTGCTAACGACCGGCCGCTGCAGACATCACTCCTCTAGATTTCGGAGGAATTTTAAAACACATCTTTCACCAGTAGGCTTCAAGTCCTTCTTGAGCTGCATATTCATATGTGTTCAGATGTTGCTCAATCCTGACACCGTCATCACGCTAGATCCTGACGCCGTCATCACGCTAGATCCTGACACCGTCATCACGCTAGATCCTGACACCGTCATCACGCTAGATCGGATCCCAGGCCACTGGAGCTGGAGGTAGAGAGGTGTGTCCAGTGTCGGGAGGGCCAGGTCGAGGCCTCCAGGCGGCAGCACGGGTCAACCAGCCTTACCAGGTGTGGGCAGAGTGTGGTGCACCAGCCATATTGCTCAGACCTCAGGTATGCAGGTCTTTCTTATATATAAATAAATAAACATATATATATATATATATATATATATATATATATATATATATATATATATATATATATATATATATATATATATATATATATATATATATATATATATATATATATATGAAGTCTGTTGGGGATGAGAGAGCTTGGGAAGTGAGTCAGTTGTTGTTCGCTGATGATACAGCGCTGGTGGCTGATTCATGTGAGAAACTGCAGAAGCTGGTGACTGAGTTTGGTAAAGTGTGTGGAAGAAGAAAGTTAAGAGTAAATGTGAATAAGAGCAAGGTTATTAGGTACAGTAGGGTTGAGGGTCAAGTCAATTGGGAGGTGAGTTTGAATGGAGAAAAACTGGAGGAAGTGAAGTGTTTTAGATATCTGGGAGTGGATCTGGCAGCGGATGGAACCATGGAAGCGGAAGTGGATCATAGGGAGGGGGAGGGGGCGAAAATTCTGGGGGCCTTGAAGAATGTGTGGAAGTCGAGAACATTATCTCGGAAAGCAAAAATGGGTATGTTTGAAGGAATAGTGGTTCCAACAATGTTGTATGGTTGCGAGGCGTGGGCTATGGATAGAGTTGTGCGCAGGAGGATGGATGTGCTGGAAATGAGATGTTTGAGGACAATGTGTGGTGTGAGGTGGTTTGATCGAGTGAGTAACGTAAGGGTAAGAGAGATGTGTGGAAATAAAAAGAGCGTGGTTGAGAGAGCAGAAGAGGGTGTTTTGAAGTGGTTTGGGCACATGGAGAGAATGAGTGAGGAAAGATTGACCAAGAGGATATATGTGTCGGAGGTGGAGGGAACGAGGAGAAGAGGGAGACCAAATTGGAGGTGGAAAGATGGAGTGAAAAAGATTTTGTGTGATCGGGGCCTGAACATGCAGGAGGGTGAAAGGAGGGCAAGGAATAGAGTGAATTGGAGCGATGTGGTATACCGGGGTTGACGTGCTGTCAGTGGATTGAATCAAGGCATGTGAAGCGTCTGGGGTAAACCATGGAAAGCTGTGTAGGTATGTATATTTGCGTGTGTGGACGTATGTATATACATGTGTATGGGGGGGGGGGGTTGGGCCATTTCTTTCGTCTGTTTCCTTGCGCTACCTCGCAAACGCGGGAGACAGCGACAAAGTATAAAATAAAATAAAAAATAAATATATATATATATATATATATATATATATATATATATATATATATATATATATATATATATATATATATATATATATATCCCTGGGGATAGGGGAGAAAGAATACTTCCCACGTATTCCCTGCGTGTCGTAGAAGGCAACTAAAAGGGGAGGGAGCGGGGGCTGGAGATCCTCCCCTCTCGTTTTTTTTTTAATTTTCCAAAAGAGGGAACAGAGAAGGGGGCCAGGTGAGGGTATTCCCTCAAAGGCCCAGTCCTATGTTCTTAACGCTATCTCGCTAATGCGGGAAATGGCGAATAGTTTGAAAGAAGATATATATATATATATTTTTTATCTATAATTTGCTTCGTCGCTGTCTCCCGCATTTGCGAGGTAGCGCAAGGAAACAGAAGAAAGAAATGGCCCAACCCACCCCCATACACATGTATACACACACACGTCCACACACGCAAATATACATACCTATACATCTCAATGTACACATATATATACACACACAGACACATACATATATACCCATGCACACAATTCACACTGTCTGCCTTTATTCATTCCCATCGCCACCTCGCCACACATGGAATACCATCCCCCTCCCCCCTCATGTGTGCGAGGTAGCGCTAGGAAAAGATAACAAAGGCCCCATTCGTTCACATTCAGTCTCCAGCTGTCTTGCAATAATGCCCGAAACCACAGCTCCCTTTCCACATCCAGGCCCCACACAACTTTCCACGGTTTACCCCAGACGCTTCACATGCCCTGATTCAATCCACTGACAGCACATCAACCCCGGTATACCACATCGATCCAATTCACTCTATTCCTTGCCCGCCTTTCACCCTCCTGCATGTTCAGGCCCCGATCACTCAAAATCTTTTTCACTCCATCTTTCCACCTCCAATTTGGTTTCCCACTTCTCCTCGTTCCCTCCACCTCCGACACATATATCCTCTTGGTCAATCTTTCCTCACTCATTCTCTCCATGTGCCCAAACCATTTCAAAACACCCTCTTCTGCTCTCTCAACCACGCTCTTTTTATTTCCACACATCTCTCTTACCCTTACGTTACTTACTCGATCAAACCACCTCACACCACACATTGTCCTCAAACATCTCATTTCCAGCACATCCACCCTCCTGCGCACAACTCTATCCATATATATATATATATATATATATATATATATATATATATATATATATATATATATATATATATATATATATATATATATATATATATATATAAACTTATGTACCAAATAAAAAGTAAAGGTTCCGAGGAGTCCTGGGAACAGTTTTCAACACGCAATAATATCGAGTAAACCCATGACAAATTATTCATTTTCAGACGAAGAAAAATTGACTAGAGATGAAAAAAAATTAAGCCAAAGAGATGTGCAAACTTCAACAGTGGAGTTGACTATACTATCAGTACATTTAAATCAAGGCACAGCAAATACTTCAGTGAAATGAATTACCAGTGAATAAGAAGATTATGATAAGCCTGTTCGGGAATGAGAGTAATATAAGGATGTATTTCAGCATTTTACTGCCTCATCAGAGAAGCGGCTAAAATCTCTCTCTCTCTCTCTCTCTCTCTCTCTCTCTCTCTCTCTCTCTCTCTCTCTCTCTCTCTCTCTCTCTGAGTATCTGGCTGACTATAATTGGATCAGAATTTGTTTTGCATTCACCCTCTCCTCTACAATTTCCATGTCAGCATATTCTCTCTCTCTGCCACACAGTGCTCCTTCATAGGTATTTTCCTGCTGGTTTATATGCCAGAGGGAGCGGTGGGTGAGGAGGAGCCTTCTGCTCTCACTAGCCTGTCACCAGGACTACAGGATACCACTACAGCTCTGCAGCATGTCACGTCTTACACCATGACCCCGTCCTCTGTTACTTGGCCCATGTGTTTCTACGTACGCCCTCCATCCTTGCTCCTACCGTCCGTCCCCTCCCACTTGATCCTCACCCCTCTCCACCCCACACACCCCTCTCCCACACCCCTCTCCACCCCACACACCCCTCTCCACCCCACACGCCTCTCTCCACCCCACACACCCCTCTCCACCCCACAATGCCAAAACCTTTACCCTCCGCCTTCTTTCCCTTCCTGATAATCCCTGTTCTTCCCCTCTCTGTGTTCCTCTGCCCTCCCTCATCAACCTTCCCACATCACCCTTCCCATCCCCTCCCTCAAACCCCTCCCTCTCCCTTCCTAGTGACTTCTCTCCTCCCCTACTTCCTTCTCCCCTCGACCCCCCCCCCCCCGTTTTCTTAGCCATACCCCCTCTCTCACCACCAATCACCCTCCCCCCCATCCTCAACAATTCCCTATCTCCTTGTCCTCTACGCTCCCTGCTTCTCTCTCTCTCTCTCTCTCTCTCCCTCTCCCTCTCTCTCCTCTCTCTCTCTCTCTCTCTCTCTCTCTCTCTCTCTCTCTCTCTCTCTCTCTCTCTCTCTCTCACATACACCTTTTATTCACCACCATTTCCCCCTGGCGGCCCCTTCACCTGCCATTACTCTCTCCCTTTCTCCCCGGATGGCTAATTATTATTTCTCCCCATTCCATTATATGCCATACGTTCCATTAGCATCTATATAGGTGTCCTCCTCTCACTGTTCCAGCTCCCCTGCTCTCCTCCATCCTGGCCCTGACGACCCCTCTCCCAGCGCACTGAAAATAAGCGACCGACCCGCCCTGTAACATATCCAGGACCCGAAACATCTAACGAACACCTACGAGGAATAAAAGAGGTACTGAGTGACTGGAACTTCGCGAATATAACACCTGTTTACGACCTCGAGGCCCACATGAGCCCGAACTGCCCACCTGACCTCGACAGTAACACTCACCATCTTGGATGGTGGTCAGGGTCACCAGAGACGGTGTTAGAGTAAATGACCAACTGAGGGCCACCACTTGTCAAGTTTGGTTCAGCCATGGCCCAGTAGTGGCATGGGAGACGGCTGGCGTGTGAGTAGCTAACAGGCAGACACGACCAACACCATGTGATAACAAAATATCTCTCGGCCTTTATCCAAGAGACCTACAAAATCGAACAAAGAACTTCTCTTTAGATCATCGATCTTCTAGTATTTTACTTCATTTAAGGTCAAGTGTTACATGTGGTGATCACGAACAATATTTTTTGTAAAGTTTTTAGAAAATGTAGTAAATCAACATGGCTTTCGTCCTGTGATAACTTCCATAACTCACACGTATAAGAAAAGAGGCTCAGAAATACCTTCAGGCGATATATTCCTAAGATTTTCATAAGCCTTCAGGTGATATATTCCTAAGCCTTTTGATAAAACAACTTTTAAGGATTCTTGAATAGAGTCAAGTCTCACGTTACAGGGAATCGAGTACGGGTGTATATCACGTACCAGCTGACTGGCTGAAGTCGTGATGATAAGTTGGCCCAGTGTGTTCAGTGGAGTACCACAAGGCTAGGTTCCATGCCTCATTCTCTTCATTATCTGCCTCAGTGATTTGGAGGCAGAGCTCACCAGTGGAGACAGATCGCACCAGTGGAGACAGATCGCACCAGTGGAGGCAGAGCTCACCAGTGGAGGCAGAGCTCACCAGTGGAGGCAGAGCTCGCCAGTGGAGGCAGAGCTCACAAGTTGAGGCAGAGCTCGCCAGTGGAGACAGAGCTCACCAGTGGAGGCAGAGCTCACCAGTGGAGACAGAGCTTACCAGTGGAGGCAGAGCTCACCAGTGGAGACAGAGCTCGCCAATGGAGGCAGAGCTCGCCAGTGGAGGCAGAGCTCACCAATGGAAGCAGAGCTCGCCAGTGGAGGCAGAGCTCGCCAGTGGAGGCAGAGCTTACCAATGGAAGCAGAGCTCGCCAGTAGAGGCAGAGCTCGCCATTGGAGGCAGAGCTCGCCAATGGAGGCAGAGTTCGCCAATAATAGTAAAAAAAAAAATCGGCTAATGATACGAACTTTGTAAATGAAGCTAAACAAAGGAAGATTGGTTAACGATTCACTGGGACTTAGACAAATTGATGTCGCAGACAGACCAGGCGAATGACGGTTAGCGACGAGAAATGCACAGCAATGTATTCTGGTGAAGATTATTGTGGAGAAATGCACAGCAATGTATTCTGGTGAAGATTATTGTGGAGAAATGCACAGCAATGAATATCGGTAACGAAAATATCAAATATGAATTTCTCACAAGCGAAAGATGTTAAGGAATGAGTGATAATCCGTAATGACCTCAACATACACAGCAGTGTTTATTTGCACGTGATGCGCCACAGAGGACGTTGTAGGAAGGATCACATAACATATGGAGAGAACGACATGATGCTCGTGTCCACAACACACTACTCACAGAGGACGTTGTAGGAAGGATCACATAACATATGGAAAGAACGACATGATGCTCGTGTCCACAACACACTACTCACAGAGGACGTTGTAGGAAGGATCACATAACATATGGAAAGAACGACAAGATGCTCGTGTCCACAACACACTACTCACAGAGGACGTTGTAGGAAGGATCACATAACATATGGAAAGAACGACATGATGCTCGTGTCCACAACACACTACTCACAGAGGACGTTGTAGGAAGGATCACATAACATATGGAAAGAACGACATGATGCTCGTGTCCACAACACACTACTCACAGAGGACGTTGTAGGAAGGATCACATAACATATGGAAAGAACGACATGATGCTCGTGTCCACAACACACTACTCACAGAGGACGTTGTAGGAAGGATCACATAACATATGGAAAGAACGACATGATGCTCGTGTCCACAACACACTACTCACAGAGGACGTTGTAGGAAGGATCACATAACATATGGAAAGAACGACATGATGCTCGTGTCCACAACACACTACTCACAGAGGACGTTGTAGGAAGGATCACATAACATATGGAAAGAACGACATGATGCTCGTGTCCACAACACACTACTCACAGAGGACGTTGTAGGAAGGATCACATAACATATGGAAAGAACGACATGATGCTCGTGTCCACAACACACTACTCACAGAGGACGTTGTAGGAAGGATCACATAACATATGGAAAGATCGACATGATGCTCGTGTCCACAACACACTACTCACAGAGGACGTTGTAGGAAGGATCACATAACATATGGAAAGAACGACATGATGCTCGTGTCCACAACACACTACTCACAGAGGACGTTGTAGGAAGGATCACATAACATATGGAAAGAACGACATGATGCTCGTGTCCACAACACACTACTCACAGAGGACGTTGTAGGAAGGATCACATAACATATGGAAAGAACGACATGATGCTCGTGTCCACAACACACTACTCACAGAGGACGTTGTAGGAAGGATCACATAACATATGGAAAGAACGACACGATGCTCGTGTCCACAACACACTACTCACAGAGGACGTTGTAGGAAGGATCACATAACATATGGAAAGAACGACATGATGCTCGTGTCCACACCACACTACTCACACACACACACACAATACACTCACGCCTGGTCAACAAATTCACAAAAAAAAAAAATTCACAAAACTAATTCCGTAACTCAAAAATACATCTAACAAAGACAGACTCAAAAATCTCAAATTGTTTTCGTTAAGAAAATTAAAAAAAAAAAGACATCAAATAGATCTTCTTTAATTACTAAACATCTATGATGATACACATCACTATCATTTCGTCACCTGAATTAGGAAAAAACTACTTAGTAGTACTGGTATGAAGGGAGAGGTTAACAGGTGTTATACAACAACGACCAGAAGCTTCGTCTCCAGTCGAGTTCTGGCACCAACTGTCATCATGTAATCATCAACGTGAACATTATAGTCAAGTCACGTCTTGGGACAAGCTTTAGCGTTCCTGATCATCACTGAGTATGAGACTTTTGGCTCAGCATGATAAGCGTCCTTAGAAACGTCAATATAATGTGAACGTGTTTCAGAAACTTAATTTCTTTATAGAGTTGTGGCTGAACTGCTGCTTCCCCAGCGCCTTCATCGGCTGTAATCATATCAGGATGTGTTTTCCATTCATTCTTTCCTACACAATTTCCTCGTCATCATATTCTCTCTGTACCAGATGTTGTTCCGTCGTGGGTACTGGCCTGACAGCTGATTTGCTTGAGGGAATGGTGGACTAAGATATGCCTTCTGCTTTACTACCCTGTCTCTAGCTACATAGATCAGGCAGGTAGGGTACACTCTCTGTCCTCCAGCAGATAACCTCCTCATGGACCACGCGCTACTCTCATCTCTCCTCCCCACGTACTGCCATGTACACACCTCTCGTCACTACCCTCCCCACTCCCTGTCTCCCGCTCACTTCCCTTTGCCTTTTATCTTTCATCTTGTCGCATCTTCCCTTCTCGTCTCTCTCTTTCTTAACCACTTTTCCTACTCACCATTTTCTCCCTCATTCTCCCTTCCTCCTTATCCCTCTCCTCTCACTCTCCCTTCCTTCTCACTCCTATTCTCTCATTCTCCCTTCATCCTCCCCTCTCCCCCTCACTCTTCTCCTTACTCTCATCACCCTATCCTGCTTCCCTCTCACAACATCATCCAGCAGGTTGTTCCCTTCCCTCCGCCACCCTCAGTCCATTAACAATCCTTGCTCTCTCTCTCTCTCTCTCTCTCTCTCTCTCTCTCTCTCTCTCTCTCTCTCTCTCTCTCTCTCTCTCTCTCTCTCTCTCTCTCTCTCTCTCCTTCTCTTGATCATAATGCTTTTCCCCTCCCGAGCTGTCTCACTTACCACGCGTACTCTTTCTTCTCTCTCTCTCCTTTACTGTGTTATACATCCCTCTCTTACTCGTACTCTTCCTACTTCGAGTCTCCTGTATTCCACTCTCTCCTCCCTTTCATCTTCCGTCGCTCTCCTTCCCGTCTGTCTGGGACGGGAGGTTACAGGCGGAGGAACATCCCCTCTGGACACAATGTTCATTTGGCCTGGTCTTGGTCTGGTACTGTACCGCCTCCGTCTACTGTGGCTGATGGGTTGATTGGTGGTTCAGTTAGGTGATTAGTTGGGCTTTTAGGTTATCAGGCTCACTGACGTCGTCAACGTCAAGCTACAGTCACCATTTGAAAATTCTTAAACACATTCCTCAGGTTTTAAGGTTAATTCTAAGACCACAGACGTCCTCGCCAGAGTGGTGAGGCACTGGTGGGGGTGTCTCTGCCTAGAGTGGGGTACTGATAGTGTTCGGGCCTGGGAAAAGGGAGCCCCAGTGATCTCCCTCAGTGGCAAAGAAAATAGAAGATGTCATCCAGTTGTAGGGATGATGACAAGTGAAGTTCCCATATCGTGCTAGCTGGTAGTAATGTCGGCTTACTGTACGGGACTGATGTACTTGTCTCCTGCTGGGGTGGATCAGGGGATGAAGGGTTGTGTTCCTAATGTGAGAAGGAAATAGTAATCAGTACGTCTAATGTGTTGTGGAGTAAGGACCGAGTGACATGAGTCCAGCTTATCACTAGGAGAACTGGTAAAACACTCGTCCGTTGTGCAGAACAAGGCCGAAAAATAGGGTGTGTCTTCCGAGAACGAGCTTTGATTGTTGGATTCGCCTCGCCTCGCCTCGCGTGAAGGGCAACGTACAAGCATCCTAACCTGGTGTTGAGAAAGGTGAATCGTGGTCAAGGGGTCAGAGGGCGATGCCTGGTTATGGTATCCCCGCCCATGACGCTCAATACTGGCGTGTTCTTGTGGTTAAGGTGTTCCCGTCCTCAGATCCCGTGTGTGCATGTTCTCGTGACTAGAATGGTCCCACCCTAAGGTCCCACATGTACATGTTCTTGTTTCTAGAGCGTCTTCATCATAAGATTCCACGTGGACGTTTTGTAGCCAGGAAGTTCCCACCCTCTGATCCCAGATGGACGTGTTCTCGTAGCCAGGATGTTCCCACCCTCTGATCCCAGATGGACGTGTTCTCGTGGCCAGGATGTTCCCACCCTCAGATCCCAGATGGACGTGTTCTGGTGGTGGCCGCTGAAGGCTGGGCAGGTTTTACCTTCCCTGTATCAGACTCTGGGTAACATGTGGGTAGATTGGGAATCCTCTTGTGCTCCTCCTGCACGGGCCAGAGTGACGCTTTTGAGGGATGAAGCAAGATTAGTTGTCAGCGGCGTGGCAGGCGTTGCTCACCCCTGCAGATGCTCTCCTCTCGCTCTCATGTAATGTATCATATCCTTATTTACGGCGTCCCTGCTGCCTCTCGCCTCAAACGTCTCCACATTTTCCTCATGTGATGATGACGGTCATTTATCTCACAACGATCTCTCTCTCTCTCTAATCATGTCTCTCTAAGATTTTCTAAACGAGAGCATTACGTAAAACTGACTGTGGCTTAGTCCTTGATCATATCAGACTCCCAAGTAAAACTACAGTGGCTCATATTTCAGTATAGTACGTGACTCAACCTTCAACTTCCCATCTCGCTGAAATATTTGATCTTGGTTGACTTTTTCAAGTGATCTTCCCACCATGGAATGAATAGTGAAGCTAAAGTCATTAGGATCAAGAACAACACAAATCATAAATGCCACTGGAAACAACGTTCTAACATTCAATCATTACTACGCGGCGGAGCTGCAGTTCACTGCTGCCATCCATGTCTTGTAATGTGAGGATGGTATACCATGTAGAGTATGTCATATGTTACGTTGGTTTTGGAGATTTGTCTACCCTCAACAGCTCGATCTGACGCACCTCAGATCAGTCAGCTGTTTTCGAAGCTGCGGCCCTTAAACCCACGATAACTTATCAATCTAGTTTAACAAATAATCATGAATGATCCAGTGAATGTTAAACAAATAATCATGAATGATCCAGTGAATGTTAAACGTTTTCCGCCAGGTGGTCCACAAGGTGTAATATTCCACACTCTTCTAGATTTACTATGTCAACTGGACGCGTCCCTCGGATGGTGGGTGAGGGGTTCTAGCTCACCTAAGGGTACTCCTCCGAGAGCCATGTACCAACCCACCGCTGACACGTCCTGCTAGACGAGCATGAGATCCCAACGACGCCTGGAAACCAGACAGACCTCCCCGAGGACGACTATGGCGCGAAAAAAGGATAACGGATTGAAACATTTAATGTACGTACTTACACGTGCATGCAATGTATGAAGGAGAGAAATCTAAACATTCTTGAATTGACATAAACCAAATTAAGAAATAAACTGGTAAAGAAGCACATACAAGACAATCATATTGTGATGCGTGATGAAATCTAAGAAGAAAATGCAAAGTGTGGTGTGCCAATAAATGTGGGACCACAGATGTGAAGAGCTTAAATGCTGTAAAGTTTGTGAATGAAAGAGTGATTTGATGATGGTTAGATTTCAGGTGGACGTACCTTTGTATCAGGAACTGGATAATGACGATGAAATATTTCTGAAAAGAGAAAGAAAATAAACGTAAGGGAAGACTGAAATGGTAGAGTTGGTATTGACAGGAGGCATGTGGAAAACATACTCGGCCCCTTCGAGAAACCAGTAGTTAATAAAGGGGATGAGAGATTAAAATATACTGGTGAACTAGAAACGAGTCTATTATGAACAGCTTTGTGGATCATATAGAAAATCACAGACTTACAAGGTACTGGTGGAACACACAATGGTCAGTCTGACCATAAATCCATTATAGATTATCCATATTTACCCACATCTGACATGAGAATTCTAAACAGTGTCAGTCATACCAGGAGACAATATGGACCATGAGAACTGATTAAAAACTGCAATAGTCAGCCAATGATACAGAAAATCTTAAGAACATTACAAAATGAGTAATGTAAAAGAATCATGGATAAAGGTACTTCAAGTGAGTTTGCAAAATTAAGGGTCTGGAGGAAGTTTGGAAGGTGCTGAAATATGAGATAAACATGATTGCAGAGGGGGACAATGGAGACACATATCGTGTGAGATGAAGACCGCGGTCAAAAGAAAAAGCAAATCTCAGAAAATTGTTCAGATACAAAACATTAGGAAATAGACTTATATCACCGAGAGAAGAGAGGCAGATCATCTCATACGAAAACTCAAAGAAGAATCACGATTCTAAAGAATTATAAGAGTTGATAGTGGTAGTCTTGTTTTCCCAGTCGTGGAGAGAGTGTGGCTCTTCAGTTAACTTCTCTCCTGACAGGTGTGGAAGCGTTGCCTTTAATATCATAAACAGAATGAATACGTGGCTTGTCTGTCTGGTACATCCAGAAGGCCACGTCATCCTCAAGCATCATCCAAACTTCCATTATCTTATAAGCTTTTATCTTGACGATGGTGGAGGTATCTGTCTGGCATCTCTAACATGCCCAGTATCCGAGTAATCTAATGCTTCTGTTTTTTACATTAATATGGGCTTCCCTATACTGTTCTTGCTGTGCTTCAACTTATGAATGCGTGGCTACTCACGCGCTCGAAACTGACAAAGCAGAAGTCTAGCAGCAGAACCGTCGCCTTAATTTCACGTATATCTCGCGTTGGCTGTGACAATAATATCTTCTTTTCTTTGATAAAGACTCCTGGGAAGGACGGAGGTGCTCCTAGGCTTTCAATAAGATATAACAAAAGATAAAAGAATTCAAGAGCAAGAACAAGAATGGTCTACACATTTTTGTTGATGTGGATAATTTGCCTTTGAAGAAAGAGGATACGTCATGGCTTTGAGGACAGACATGAGATGGTAAAGAGTTCTGACGCTTATCTGTGTGGGGGAAAGAAACAGTCGTCACAACAGCGCACCCTCGATATCGATATACCAACAACCATACAGTCATGATGTGACGTTGTGG
This sequence comes from Panulirus ornatus, assembly GCF_036320965.1. NCBI lineage: Eukaryota > Metazoa > Arthropoda > Malacostraca > Decapoda > Palinuridae > Panulirus > Panulirus ornatus. Next base: position 24,457,257 of record NC_092229.1, on the reverse strand, counting down.
TGTGCCGATCATTGAGCGGTCTAGCTGATGGCGGAGGCACGCAAGCAGGCAGTCCTCAGGAGCAGAAGTCAATATGAAATCTTCAGTGAGGGGAAATGAAATCAACATTGCAACGTAGGGCAGAGGGTCGAGCTCTGAGGTCGGACAGGGAAAGTTGATTAGTCGGATTACTTGAGACTCGACCCCAGTGACTCTTTACGCAGAGCTAGAGCCACACGAAATGCCTGAGCAGATGACAGAGTAACTCTACATAGAGAGACGTATCATTCCCCGGCATCATCATCGCAACTGATCACAGGAGAAGCATCCTCGGCATCGGTCCAAGACGCACAGTGTTGTACAGACAAACACAGACATGTACTTGGGATGTCCAGCATAGGTACCAGGTCTTACACTGGGCTCATACAACACAAGTGTTAACCGTTGTCTCTATCAACAGGAAAGGTTCGTCCGTCAACCAATATTCCAGCTTAAGATGCCTTTGGTTCCAGTAAATCCCGCCGGAGTTATGCTACGTCCGAGACGCAGGGTTGTGTGTGACCCCACCCATGGATCTCACATGTTCCACTCAGGTCAGTATCTTTTTTTTTTTCGTCTGTGTCCGTTCTGGCTGGTGGTTTCGTCCCCTGGCTCACACCTGCATCACGGTGAAGCACGATCATGAACGAATCATTATGAAAACAAAATTTGGATGACATTTCATTAAAGCGTTGGTGCCTCGGCGTCAAGGGAGGAGCTCGCACGACGTAGACTTATTACCGAATACATCAAGTACGTGGCTGGTAATACTGTAGCGCTACCTGGACAAGGTAATGGAATCAGTGTGGCCGGTCACAAAACCCCCTCCCCACAACACACACACACACACACACACACACACACACATACACACACACATACACACACACACACACACACACACACACACACACACATACACACACACACACACACACACACACACACACACACATACACACACATACACACACACATACACACACACACACACACACACATACACACACACACACATACACACACACATACACACACACACACACACACACACACACATACACACACACACACACACACACACACACACACACATACACACACATACACACACACACGCACACACACACACACACACACACACACACACACACATACACACACACACACACACACACACACACACACACACACACACACACACACACACACACACACACACACACACACACACACACACACACACACACACACACACACACACACACACACACACACACACACACACACACACACACACACATACACACACACACATACTGTGCAGCTGGTCACAGGACCTACCCACACGGTGCAGCTGGTCACAGGGCCCACCCACACGGTGCAGCTGGTCACAGGACCCACCCACACGGTGCAGCTGGTCACAGGACCCACCCACACGGTGCAGCTGGTCACAGGACCCACCCACACGGTGCAGCTGGTCACAGGACCCACCCACACGGTGCAGCTGGTCACAGGACCCACCCACACGGTGCAGCTGGTCACAGGACCCACCCACACGGTGCAGCTGGTCACAGGACCCACCCACACGGTGCAGCTGGTCACAGGACCCACCCACACGGTGCAGCTGGTCACAGGACCCACCCACACGGTGCAGCTGGTCACAGGACCCACCCACACGGTGCAGCTGGTCACAGGACCCACCCACACGGTGCAGCTGGTCACAGGACCCACCCACACGGTGCAGCTGGTCACAGGACCCACCCACACGGTGCAGCTGGTCACAGGACCCACCCACACGGTGCAGCTGGTCACAGGACCCACCCACACGGTGCAGCTGGTCACAGGACCCACCCACACGGTGCAGCTGGTCACAGGACCCACCCACACGGTGCAGCTGGTCACAGGACCCACCCACACGGTGCAGCTGGTCACAGGACCCACCCACACGGTGCAGCTGGTCACAGGACCCACCCACACGGTGCAGCTGGTCACAGGACCCACCCACACGGTGCAGCTGGTCACAGGACCCACCCACACGGTGCAGCTGGTCACAGGACCCACCTACACGGTGCAGCTGGTCACAGGACCCACCCACACGGTGCAGCTGGTCACAGGACCCACCCACACGGTGCAGCTGGTCACAGGACCCACCCACACGGTGCAGCTGGTCACAGGACCCACCCACACGGAGGAAAACGTGTATAACTGGGACGAGTATGATACTCTGATTAATTCGGGGATCCCAAATTCCTATCTCCTGAAGAAGGGAAAATTTGATCCAGGAAATCCTGCCGTAATTTCCTGCGGATTAATTTCTTTTTTTCCAGGTGACATTAACCAGGTGACGTCATGCTGGTTAATCTTGGTACACTCGCCGTCATTAACCAGGTGACTTCATGCTGGTTAATAGTTTTGCTTCATCATCTTGGTACACTCGCCGTCTTATCAAAGAAAATGTCAGTAAAGCTACGATGCAGCAAAGCACAGCTTGAACGGTCCCTACACTGCTGACAGTTTGAATATTCCTCGGATGTTTGTCGATCGCAATGACTGTCGTTTATAGTGACATTGAGACGAACCTTAAAGAAAATCGCTCCTTACGAGGGAAGGTTCGTGGAGGCAGCACCAGGGTGGAGCCATCAGGCAGCAATGATAGTGGATGAGGCTGCCGACATTATGACCCCACATGGTTATGGAGGGAGGTCCCAGGTTTGGTTCGTTGAGCCGAACACTGGTTTGCTGGTCCTGTGGCGCGGACGGCAAACTTCACATCTCAACCTCTGTCAACTTCATGGACGGTTGGCTCCATCTGACCGGCCCTGTCGACAGGCAGGACAATAAAGGAGAGAAATAGAGTATGTGAGTGGACGAACACCACCTTGCGAGGCAGTTCCTCACACGGGCTGTTCGATGAGGCGACGAAGGTAAGAACTCGAGAGCTCACGAGGCAGGAATCTCTTCATGCTGTCACATGTTCGTGAGTCCAGGCAGAACACGAGTGTATGATCGCTCGCCAGACACCCACATGGGCGGGAGCATCAGGGTATAAGACGTGGGAGCTCCAGGTGAGCGTCAAAAAGCCTGGAGTCGTCCAACTAGCAGCAGGTGAAAGAGAGGTAAGCCCTGGTGGAGGGAACACTCGCCTGGCCAGGTAGTGAGTGGCTCGGCTCCTCACCTCACCACCACCGCACACCACACACGACTCTCTTGTCTGCCACCAACCACACTTGACTGCCACCCACCACCACTGGGTCCACCCATCACAACTGGCTGCCACCATCACTACTAGGTCCACCTACCACAACTGGCTGCCACCCACTACTACTAGGTCCACCCACCACAACTGGCTGCCACCCACCATTACTGGGTCCACCCACCACAACTGGCTGCCACCCACCACCACTGGTAAACAGTAGCTGGGTCACAAGCACACACTGCTTTGGTCACATGCACCCACCTGGCTGTGTCACAAGCAGACACTAGTTAGGCCACACGCATATACTGGTTAAGTCACGAACAAATAATGGTTGGGTCAAAATCACACTCTGCCTGGGTTACAATCACTCAGCCTGGGTCACAAGCACTTACTGGCTGCTTTAAAAGCACAAGCATACACTCGCTGGCTCACAAGGGCACATTGACTGAGTCACAAGCAAGCACTACCTGGGCCACAAGCACACTGCCTGGGTCACAAGCACATACTACTTGGGCAAGAAGCAAAAACTAGCTGGACTACAAACACATTAGCTGAGTTACAAGCATACACTATCGAGGTCACATGCACACACTCGCTGGGTCAAAAGGACCGTGAGTTACCTAATCATGATGTTATGTGACTTAACGTCTGTCACTACAAATCTTAAATCTATCATCGACAATCTAAACTCCTGCCATGGGGCTGTGATATCCTCTCACCCACAAGCCGAGATCCTCTACCCCGGGGATTTCAATGTTCACCATAGGGAATGGTTGAATTCCTCCCATACGGAGGGTGGTGGCTGAAGCCCTCACGTTCTCCATTCTCAGTGATTCAGACCTAATTATCTCCCAGTCTAGCCATATTCCTGACCACTGTGACCACTCTACTAATATTCTAGATCTATTCTTCACCTCTAATCCTTCACGCTGTAACTACATAATATCGCGCCAATAGGTTCATTTGACCACACACTCATGAATATATCTATTCTAACAGCACCTACCCTTCCATCAGCCTCTTCTATACGTAAATATTGCTACCTCAACGAAGTTGACTGGAATAACTTATGAACATTCTTTTTTTGACTGTCCAAGGCAGAATCACCCACTGGCTGGGTCCCAATCACAAGCTGGTTGGGTAACAACCACATGCTGGCTGGGGTCACAGTCACATGCTGGCTGGGGTCACAGTCACGCACTGGTTGGTCACAGTCACACGCTGGCTGGGTCACAGTCACACACGGGCTGGGTCACAGTCACACGCAGGCTGGGTCACAAGGAAATATAATTATTTTCGTCTGATTTCTTAAACACTTACACATCACATTTCTGTCATCTGACGTATTCTGTTGCCAGATTTTGTATGTATTCATTCGTTATACATGAGAAAAACCTGAAAGGTTGTGGAACAATCTTCTGTAATGGTGGGAGGCGAATTCAGACGCAGCGACAAGAATGTACAGCTCTGGTAAACAGGACCATGCACTTATTATGACTGGTATATAGCCTAAGATGACCTCTCATGCTAGGTAAGTTGAAATTGAATTTCATGGTCAGTTCCGGACCTTGCAACGTTGAGGGAGGAGGTGGAAGATGTTTTCTCTAAAGAATTCTAGGGGCAACATGCGCAAAGGAGAAGTTCAGAATAATGGGGCGACCAGACTGGTGTGTGTGTGTGTGTGTGTGTGTGTGTGTGTGTGTGTGTGTGTGTGTGTGTGTGTGTGTGTACACAAGACGAAGGCGTCGTAAGTTGGAGACGTACATGACAGTGAAGGAGGACCCGGAGACGGTATGGAAGGAGAACAACAGTGTGACGGGACGCAAGGGTTATTCAGGAAGGGAGCTGATATGGAGACGGATCACACAGGAGGAGAGGACTGTCCTAGGATGGGTAGAAGATAACAGAGAGTGAAGCGTATGACTTGGAATAGAGGAAGAATAAAAGACGATACGCCTATGAGGAAAATGTAATCGACTCAAGATTTGGAAAGGTGGGCTAATCTCTCTCTAAAGATAAATAGTAAGAGGAAGTTTTCATGAAGAAGCAAGAGGAAACAAGATATGTCAGTGCAACATGTGACTGTGATAGACGAGGAGGCTTCGTTGTCGAGGAGAGAAAACAGAATGTGGGACATCCTGTGGGTAGTGCTTGATGCTGGAGACTGAGGAGGCCATCCATGTGGGCACTGGCACAATGGCATGTGGGGTTATCAGTGACTGGAATAAGAGAGAATTTTAGAACAGAGGAGGAACAAAACACTGAGGAACGTGACGTGTGGGTGTGCTGGAAATGAATGTGGGTAGTGATGAGGCGACAAGCGAGTGATGTGGGTGAAGTGGTGATGAGTGAGGGGTAATGGTGAGGCAACAGGTAAGTCATGAGTATGATGTTGGTGAGTGAGGGTGGGGATGGAAGAGCAAGTGTCGTGATGTGTACAACAGCAGCTCACTGGACACATGATCGTCCACCATCGTCTGGCTGGTCAGTGACGGCACTATTCAGTAAGATAACAAAACGTTCCTTGAAGGATCACCGAGGAATATATACTGTATTGCTGGGTACACAGATGATTTATGACACCGCATACTGGGCTGAGCTTAAACATCTGGTCCCTGATGGCACACACGAAGGAAAATTCGGTCCAATCAAGCTTTTTGTAATGAAAGATGAGCTCTTCCAAAATTCAGCGGCGGTATGAGTGACTAGTCTGGTATATATATATATATATATATATATATATATATATATATATATATATATATATATATATATATATGGATGGGGTTGTCAGGGAGGTAAATGCAAGAGTTTTGGAAAGAGGGGCAAGTATGAAGTCTGTTGGGGATGAGAGAGCTTGGGAAGTGAGTCAGTTGTTGTTCGCTGATGAGACAGCGCTGGTGGCTGATTCATGTGAGAAACTGCAGAAGCTGGTGACTGAGTTTGGTAAAGTGTGTGGAAGAAGAAAGTTAAGAGTAAATGTGAATAAGAGCAAGGTTATTAGGTACAGTAGGGTTGAGGGTCAAGTCAATTGGGAGGTGAGTTTGAATGGAGAAAAACTGGAGGAAGTGAAGTGTTTTAGATATCTGGGAGTGGATCTGGCAGCGGATGGAACCATGGAAGCGGAAGTGGATCATAGGGTGGGGGAGGGGGCGAAAATTCTGGGGGCCTTGAAGAATGTGTGGAAGTCGAGAACATTATCTCGGAAAGCAAAAATGGGTATGTTTGAAGGAATAGTGGTTCCAACAATGTTGTATGGTTGCGAGGCGTGGGCTATGGATAGAGTTGTGCGCAGGAGGATGGATGTGCTGGATATGAGATGTTTGAGGACAATGTGTGGTGTGAGGTGGTTTGATCGAGTGAGTAACGTAAGGGTAAGAGAGATGTGTGGAAATAAAAAGAGCGTGGTTGAGAGAGCAGAAGAGGGTGTTTTGAAGTGGTTTGGGCACATGGAGAGAATGAGTGAGGAAAGATTGACCAAGAGGATATATGTGTCGGAGGTGGAGGGAACGAGGAGAAGAGGGAGACCAAATTGGAGGTGGAAAGATGGAGTGAAAAAGATTTTGTGTGATTGGGGCCTGAACATGCAGGAGGGTGAAAGGAGGGCAAGGAATAGAGTGAATTGGAGCGATGTGGTATACCGGGGTTGACGCGCTGTCAGTGGATTGAATCAAGGCATGTGAAGCGTCTGGGGTAAACCATGGAAAGCTGTGTAGGTATGTATATTTGCGTGTGTGGACGTATGTATATACATGTGTGTGGGGGGGGGGGGTGGGGCCATTTCTTTCGTATGTTTCCTTGCGCTACCTCGCAAACGCGGGAGACAGCGACAAAGTATAATAAAATATAAATAAATAAATATATATATATATATATATATATATATATATATATATATATATATATATATATATATATATATATATATATATATGGAATGACTGAGTGTTAGGTAACTTGAGAGTGATGGCTTAATAATACTTCAGGAGAAGGAGCAAGGGCAAAAAATGAAAGGAGGTGGGGTCTCACAAGAATAAGCTGGCGCAGGGGAGAGCCTGTCGCAGCTACTACAGGTGGACGATGCCCGCTCTTCTCCGAGCTGACTCAAGGGGGAAACTGGAAAATTGGAATCAATGACGATGCTGTTCGTGAGGAGCGTAAAATGATAACACATAGTAAATATAGTGAGAGACAATTGGTAGAAAAAGAAGGGCAGCCCAAGTGCAGTAAAAATGTGAGTGATAAAGAACAAAAGTTATGAGTAAAACAAGTATTTGTGAAGATGATGCGATCACCGAGGGCGTTAAAAAGTAAATTTTGAGGGTAAACGAGAGGGAGGAAGGGGAGGCGGAGGTGCTGTGATAACCTCACTCGGTGGGTAGCAGTTGTGTGTGTGTAGGACTGCTGGTGGCTGGGTTGCTCGCTCCAGGCCTCCTTCCTCTTACGGTTAAATGTAATTACATTCTACCTCACACACGTTTAGTTTACTTTAAAACCTTATAAAGTCAGAATGAAATCTCACCCACACAATTGTCTCCTCCATCCTCTGCCCAGCTGTAGAAGCCATGATGTCTATAATACACCTATTTCTAGAAAGTTTTTAGATCAGAGTAAAGGAACAATTGTTTGAAGTCCACTTTAAGTAGACCGTGAAACGAAGACCATATCGTGGAGGGTAGTACTTAGGTGGCAAGGTGTGGAGGTGATAGGAAGATCAGGGCGCTAGATCTAGTGAGTCACAGTGCAAAGACCAGGCCGCGTAGGTCACCGTCCAAAGACCAAGATGGGAGGACCACACTATGAAGACCAGTGTGTGTGGATCACAATAGGAACACCAGGGGGGGGGAAAGGACCACTGAGTATGGGGACTATGTTGCAGGGACCAGGAGAGGACACCGCAGTGTCTGGGGGTCAGGGTGTGGAGACCAGGTCACGGGGAGGCGGGTGAGGGGAACATACAGCAGTTGGCGGCCTGTGTTACTGCGCCCCCGACGAAGGCAGGTCGCGTGGTAATCAGGTTTGTGTCGGCCAGGATAACAGAGCCTCAACTGCCTGTACCATCCATCCAAGGGCAGGGGCCTTAACCCAGGACCTCACGTCCTCTTAACTTTCTTTTCCTTTGACTCCTCAGCAGTAGCTCCCGCCCTCACCTCCTTCACCAGTTGTTCCTCGCCTTCTCACAGTACCTGCGTCTCTACTCTGTCAATGATTCCTTCCCTGACTCCAGATTTAGAGCTCCGACATGACCAGAAAAGAACAATCTGACTTACTCAAGGGGAGGCCAATGGGTTCCAGGTGATTCATATCAACAAAAACATTAAACCGAATATTTAGGTAACGCTCCTATATCCAGTACGTGACATCGTATCAGGCTCAACTCAATAACGAGAATATATCGTATTGATAATCTCTGGCTCCTCTCTCCTGTTGTACGTTGTGGGGCGGGTTTATGAACGCCTCCACCGAAGACTACTATGTGAGGCTTTCCTGATCTTTGATGATGAGGTCGTGCGACACCGGCCTCTGTCGTGGGCGGCGCGCCCGCTGGAGGTACCTGACAGTTCTTGTTAAGAGGGAGAGAAACGGTGAGGGTGTAAAAGGGGATGTTACCACCTGCTGCAACAGGAGGGTAAGTCCTGTGCTCCATCCAGACCATCCATTTCAGGGCAGCACTGGACGACCTGAACACTTCCGCCTTCCACTACTGGACGACCTGAACACCTCCATCTTTCAGCACTGGACGACCTGAACACTTCCGCCTTCCACCACTGGACGACCTGAACACTTCCATCTTCCAGCACTGGACGACCTGAACACTTCCGCCTTCCAGCACTGGACGACCTGAACACTTCCATCTTCCAGCACTGGACGACCTGAACACTTCCGCCTTCCACTACTGGACGACCTGAACACCTCCATCTTCCACTACTGGACGACTTGAACACTTCCGCCTTCCACTACTGGACGAATTGAACACTTCCATCTTCCAGCACTGGACGACCTGAACACTTCCATCTTCCAGCACTGGGCGACCTGAACACTTCCATCTTCCAGCACTGGACGAATTGAACACTTCCAGTTCTTAGCAGGAGACATCCTGAACACCTCCATATCCCTGTCACTCTGCTGACGCTGGCATGGTTCCGACACCTGAGATCACTTGACACGCTGGCAACAACATGTATGTTACGTGTCATGCGTTGTGTCACACGGTTTCTAGAATTTTCTACAAATGGACAGAAAGCCCCTAAAGACGACGGGACGACCCTTGAGCACGACGGTATGACCCTTGAACACGACGGTACGACCGTTGAGTACGACGGTACGACCCTTAAGCGAGACGGTAAAATAATCTATACGCAATGATCGTACCGTCATGCTCATGCAGGACACTAGAGCTCTTAGACAGGGCTTTACTACAGTACAAGACCAACATATGGAACACATGGACAAGTGATCCTCGTCTTCACACATGAGGCTCTGGTAACTCCCAGATGGACGAACAAATCACTATACGAGAACAGAAAACCATGTCTTAAGTGATCAATGAAAATACTAGTTACTTTGTAGATAAGGTAACAGAAGACTTTATCCGTAAAGATGCCGTTGTATGTTTGAGGGAAGAAGCCTGAATGTTCTGGCTCTGAGTGAAACAAAACTTATGGGTAAAGGGGAAGAATGGCTTGGAAATGTATTTGGCGAGAGAAGAGCTAAGGAAGGAGTAGCTCTATTCCTCAAGTAGGAGTTATGGGAGTGTGTGATAAAGTAAACAAAAGTAGATTTTAGATTGATACCGGTAAAGCTGAAAGTGGATGGCGGGAGATTGGTGATTATTGGCGTTTATGCACCTGGCCAGAGGCAAGTGTTTAGGAAGCAGCTGAGCGAGTGTGCCAGCAGTTTTGATGTACGAGACCGGGTATCAGTGATAAGTGATCTAAATGCGAAGATCAGTAATGTGGCGGTTGAGGGTTTAACCAGGGCGCATGGGGTATTCAGTGTTATGAATGGTGAAGAGCTTCTGAAGTTGTGTGCTAAACAAAAGATTGGTCATTGGAAATACCTGGTTTAAAAAAGTGAGATAAACACAAGTATAAGCATGTGAGTAAAAGAGATGGTTAACGGGCATCATTATTACATTCCATACTTATTGATAGGAGTGTAAAGAGAGACTTCGGATGTAGATGTGCTGAAAAAGGTAGCTGGTGGGAGGTCTTATCACTCTTATGGAGGCGAGGGTGAATATTTACAGAGGTATTCAAAAAGAGGAAACAATCTAGAAAAGAAGAGCGTAGGGAGAGTAAGTGAGCTTGGAAAGGAGACTTATATGAAGAAATACCAGGAGAGATTGAGTGTAAAATGGCAAAAGGTGAGAGTAAATGAAATGAGAGGAGTGGGTGAGGAATGCAATGTATTCAGAGAAGTAGTGATAGCATGTACAAGAGATGCATGTGGCATGCGGAAGGTGGGAGGTGGGCAGATTGGAAAGAGTAGCGAGTGGTGGGATGAAGAAGTAAAGGTGTTAGTGAAAGAGAGAAGAGAGGCTTTTGGGCGGTACTTACAGGGAAGGCGTGCAAATGATTGGGAGAGAAAGAGAAAGGTGCAGGGGTTGAAAAAGAGGGCATATGAGAGATGGGGTAAGATTATATCATTAAACTGTAGGGAGGATAAAAAGATGCTTTGGAAGGAGATGAATAATGTGCAAAAGACAAGAAGACAAATGGGAACATCTTTGAAGGGGGCAAAAGAAAAAGTGATAACAGGTAGTGATGAAGTGAGGAAGAGATGGAGTGAGTATTTTGAAGGACTGTAATATGTGTTAGATGATAGAGGGGCAGATTTAGGATGTTTTGGTCGGAGTGGTATGCGAAGTGCGAGAGACATAGTCATTTGGTGAAGAGAAAATAGGTGGTCCAAGCCTTGCGGAAGATGAAATGCAGGAAGGCGGATGGAGTGCATGGTATTGCTGTTGAATTCATTAAGAAAGGGAATGACTGTGTTGTTGATTGCTTGGCAAGGAATGCATCTACAATGCCACTGTATAAGGACAACGGGGATAAAGGTGTGCTCAAACTATAGAGGTACAAGTTTGTTGAGTATACCTGGTAAGCTGTATGGGAGGGTATTGACTGAGAGGGTGAAGACATATATGGAGCATAAGACTCGGGAGGAGCAGTGTAATTTCAGAAGTGGTAGCCGGTGAATGGATCAGGTGTTTGCTTTAAAGAATGTGTGTGAGAAATACTTAGAAAAACAGACGGATTCAAATGTAGCATTTATGGATCTAAAGAAGGCATATGACAGGGCTAATAGAAATGCTTTGTCAATGTATTAAGAAAATAAGGTGTGGGAGGTAAGCTGCTGAGAAGATTTTTCAAGGGTGTAAAGCATGTGTACGAGTAGGAAGAGAAGAGAGTGAATGGTTCCAAGTGAAGGTTGATTTGCGGCAGGGGTGAATGATGTCATCATGGTTGTTTGATTTGTTTATGGACTGGGTAGTAAGGGAGACAAATGCAAGAGTCTTGGAGGGTGGAGTATGCAGTCTGCAGGGAATGAGAGGGCCTGTGAAGTGAGTCAGTTGTTTACTGATGATGCAACACTGGTGGCTGATTTGAATGAGAAACTGCAGAAGTTAGTGAATGAGTTTGGTAGAGTGTCTGAAAGGAGAAAGCTAAGAGCGTGTGTAAATAAAAGCATGGTTATTAGGTTCAGTAGGGTTAAGGGACATGTTAGTTGGTATGTAAGTTTGAATGGAGAAGAATTGGAGGAAGTATCTGGGAGTGAACTTGGCGGCAAATGGAACCATGAAAGCTGAAATGAATCATAGGGTGGAGGAGGGGAGCAAAGGTTCTGGGAGCACTGAAGAATGTGTGGAAAGAGATAGCGCTATCTTGGATAGGAAAAAAGAGCATGTTTGAAGGAATAGGAGTTCCAACAATATCATATGTTTGCGAGGCACAGGCTATAGATAGGGTTGTGCGGAGGAGGGTGGATGTGTTTTAAATGAAATGCTTGAGGACAATATGTGGTGTTAGGTGATTTGATCGAGTGAATAATAAAGAGGTAAGAGAGATGTACCGAAATAAAAAGAGCGTGGTTGAGATAGCAAAAGAGGATGTGTTGAAATGGTTTGATATATGAAGAGAATGTGTGAGTAAAGGTTGAGAAAGAGGATATATATATCAGGGGTGGAGGGAAAAAGGAAAGCAAGAGACCAAATTGGAGATGGAAGGATGGAGTGAAGAAGATTTTGAGCGATCGGGGCCTCAACCTACAGGAGGGTGAAAGGCGTGCACGGAAGTAGAGCGAACTGGAACAATGTGATACACTGGGGTCAACGAGTTGCCAATGAACTGAACCAAGGCATGTGAAACGTCCAGGGTAAACCATGGAAACATGTGTGGGGTCTGGATATGGATAGGGACCTGAGGTTTCGGTGCATTACACATGACAGCTCTTGTATGGGTGTGAGCGGATGTGGCCTCTCTCCGTCTGTTTTCTGGCAATACCTCGCTGATACAGGTGGTGGCGATGGGGTGTGGGGGAGAAGACAATGTATATTTTCTTTCTTTTGCTCACATGTTTAAGTCAATATCTAGCTCTGATGTGGATTTCTGACCATAATTTTTCTTTTTTTCGTGCATTTATGCTGTTTCTTGTGGGTCAGGGTAGCGTCAGGAATGGATGACGGTGAGCAAAATTGAATGAGTATATATATATATATATATATATATATATATATATATATATATATATATATATATATATATATATATATATATATATATATATATATTATCCCTGGGGATAGGGGAGCAAGAATACTTCCCACGTATTCCCTGCGTGTCGTAGAAGGCGACTAAAAGGGGAGGGAGCGGGGGGCTGGAAATCCTCCCCTCTCGTTTTTTTTTTATTTTCCAAAAGAAGGAACAGAGAATTGGGCCAGGTGAGGGTAGTCCCTCAAAGGCTCAGTCCTCTGTTCTTAACGCTACCTCGCTAATGCGGGAAATGGCGAATAGTTTGAAAGAAAAAAGATATATATATATATATATATATATATATATATATATATATATATATATATATATATATATATTTTTTTTTTTATACTTTGTCGCTGTCTCCCGCGTTTGCGAGGTAGCGCAAGGAAACAGACGAAAGAAATGGCCCAACCCACCCCCATACACATGTATATACATACGTCCACACACGCAAATATACATACTTACACAGCTTTCCATGGTTTACCCCAGACGCTTCACATGCCTTGATTCAATCCACTGACAGCACGTCAACCCCGGTATACCACATCGCTCCAATTCACTCTATTCCTTGCCCTCCTTTCACCCTCCTGCATGTTCAGGCCCCGATCACACAAAATCTTTTTCACTCCATCTTTCCACCTCCAATTTGGTCTCCCTCTTCTCCTTGCTCCCTCCACCTCCGACACATATATCCTCTTGGTCAATCTTTCCTCACTCATCCTCTCCATGTGCCCAAACCACTTCAAAACACCCTCTTCTGCTCTCTCAACCACGCTCTTTTTATTTCCACACATCTCTCTTACCCTTACGTTACTTACTCGATCAAACCACCTCACACCACACATTGTCCTCAAACATCTCATTTCCAGCACATCCATCCTCCTGCGCACAACTCTATCCATAGCCCACGCCTCGCAACCATACAACATTGTTGGAACCACTATTCCTTCAAACATACCCATTTTTGCTTTCCGAGATAATGTTCTCGACTTCCACACATTCTTCAAGGCTCCCAGAATTTTCGCCCCCTCCCCCACCCTATGATCCACTTCCGCTTCCATGGTTCCATCCGCTGCCAGATCCACTCCCAGATATCTAAAACACTTCACTTCCTCCAGCCTTTCACCATTCAAACTCACCTCCCAATTGACTTGACCCTCAACCCTACTGTACCTAATAACCTTGCTCTTATTGACATTTACTCTTAACTTTCTTCTTCCACACACTTTACCAAACTCCGTCACCAGCTTCTGCAGTTTCTCACATGAATCCGCCACCAGCGCTGTATCATCAGCGAACAACAACTGACTCACTTCCCAAGCTCTCTCATCCCCAACAGACTTCATACTTGCCCCTCTTTCCAAAACTCTTGCATTTACCTCCCTAACAACCCCATCCATAAACAAATTAAACAACCATGGAGACATCACACACCCTGCCGCAAACCTACATTCACTGAGAACCAATCACTTTCCTCTCTTCCTACACGTACACATGCCTTACATCCTCGATAAAAACTTTTCACTGCTTCTAACAACTTGCCTCCCACACCATATATTCTTAATACCTTCAACAGAGCATCTCTATCAACTCTATCATATGCCTTCTCCAGATCCATAAATGCTACATACAAATCCATTTGCTTTTCTAAGTATTTCTCACATACATTCTTCAAAGCAAACACCTGATCCACACATCCTCTACCACTTCTGAAACCACACTGCTCTTCCCCAATCTGATGCTCTGTACATGCCTTCACCCTCTCAATCAATACCCTCCCATATAATTTACCAGGAATACTCAACAAACTTATACCTCTGTAATTTGAGCACTCACTCTTATCCCCTTTGCCTTTGTACAATGGCACTATCAAGACCCACCTCAGCACCTCACATAGTCTCAACATTAAATCTTCCAGCACATCCATCCCACCCCCTCTATCATAGACCACGCTTCCAACCATACAACTTGTGTTGGACTTCATATTCCGCAAACTACCATTTTGCTTTCCGAATAATGTTTCTCTACTCCACACATTTGCAACCTCCCAAATATTCGCCCCTGTCATCGACACATCACAAACCTTAAGATCCACTTCCGCTTCCATTTCCATCCCTGACAGTCCACATCGCCGATATCTAAATCCCTTCACTTGTTTTCCACCCTTTTTCTCCTTCAAACTCACCTCCCAAAATTTGACTTGACCTCAACCCTACTTACCTAATATCACCTTGCATTTCTCTTGATTCACTGTCTCTTCTTTATATTCTACCACTAATATTACATATTTATCTAGCAAATATCGTCAATATGCTTATCTCTATATTTTTCACTAATATTTATTATTATCATCATACTAATTATATAAATATATATATATATATATATATATATATATATATATATATATATATATATATATATATATATATATATATATATCTTTTTTTCTTTCATACTATTCGCCATTTCCCGCGATAGCGAGGAAGCGTTAAGAACAGAGGACTGGGCCTTTGAGGAAATATCCTCACCTGGCCCCCTTCTCTGTTCCTTCTTTTGGAAAAAAAAAAAAAAAAACGAGAGGGGAGGATTTCCAGCCCCCCGCTCCCTTCCCTTTTAGTCGCCTTCTACGACACGCAGGGAATACGTGGGAAGTATTCTTTCTCCCCTATCCCCTATATATATATATATATATATATATATATATATATATATATATATATATATATATATATATATATATATATATATATATATATATATAAGAATAAAATATTCTATAATAGGGAAACAGTCGTGATATTTATTCTGAGCGTACAAGACAAGCAAGATTATCTGCACAATAAATAGCATCATCCCCGGTCGTCGAGCACCCAGACTGCCGTAGTTATTCCGGAGAACTCAGACTCTCGCCTGACTTTTCTCACCGTGTTTGTTAGGCTCTCGCTTGACTGCTCCCCTCGGGGTGATGGTGCTGCTCCTGCAGGGACTTTTGTGCTTTTTTTCAATCATTAAAATATTTCATGGAACAAACACATAAACACGAAAGGTGTTAGCGAGCTCGTTGAATAACATATGTCGTATGTACACACACACACACACACACACACACACACACACACACACACACACACACAAACGTTTTCCAGACAGAGCAATTAGCTATATTTATGGTCCAGTAGACGCAAGGATGCAAAAGGTACAGAGCATGTTAGATCATTGCTTGTTGGCAGAAGTGGTGATGTGAGAGGCAGCCAGAATCACGGAGGTGTACGAGTCAACACCATCATGGATTTAGCAGAAGAGTGAGTGACGCCCGTACTAGGCGGGTGGGTTAGTGAAGCAGGAGGTTGATCATGATGATATACGGACTGGAAGAAGACCATGTTCCAGATATAGAGGAACGGGTGAAGGCTGCAGACATGCCAAGCGAAATCGAGGTCATGACCGAAGTGAGGATAGTTATTAGCGGACTACCAGTAACTGTTGCGTTTCAGTTATAATCGTAGCCATGAGGTTATCAAGGGAGAGTAAGAAAAGGCAACGAGGAATTCAGTAGGGGCTTAATGAAAGGTGATAAACAAAGTAGCGAGAGAAGGAAACAATGCAATCAGAAAACGAACCAAAAACGGGAGACGCCAAATGAGGCAAGAGTATGGAGCAGCCCCGGCCGCGCCGCTGTGAGAGCAGACATGTTAAGTGGTGGTAATGTCAGGCTGAAAGTAATCGATATAATGCAGATGAACGATGAGTAAATGGTAAAGAGCTGGTATCCAAGGATCGCATGAGGAATATACTCCTCATATTGCTGGAGCTGTGGAGACGAAACCTGAAAGTTGAGATCTCGCATGTTCCGTCCAGGATATATAGAAACAAAGCATATCAGGCTTGGAAAAGCCCCCCTTCCTCTGGCTCCCATTCAGCTTTTATCACAGTCTGTGATCTTTCCAAGCACGTTATCCTTTGTTCAGAGGAAGTGCGATAACCTCTCCTTGTCATCCTGTGACAGGTCTTTCTGGTCTTAAGATAAGGGTATTTCTAACAACTTCTGTCGCTCTACCTTTCCTTCACATTTCTTTTCTGACTGCACTAGATAAAGCAACTCTGGTTCCCGTTTCTCCTCTAACTCCACCTTGGACGACTCTAACATTTCTTTACCCCCTGATGCTCTTCTTACTAATCCTACGCCCCTCCCCGTAATCACTCTTCGGACTGTCCGAAAAGCGCCTCTCTCTCTCTGGACACAAGCAAGTCTTATGGTTCTGATGGCATCCATCCCCGTGTACTGAAAGAGTATGCCTCTGAACTTGCACCTGTGCTTGCTCGTCTGTTCCGTTTGTTAAAAAAAAAAAAAAAAAAAAAAAAAAACTTTTCCATCTTCATGAAAAAATGCGTTGATAAATCCTATCCCTAAGAAAGGTGACCGTTCTGACCCCTCTAACTATCGTCCTGTTGCTTTGACATCTACCATTTCTCAAGTCTTTGAATCCCTCCTCAACTCTCATATCCATAGACACCTTGAATCTCACAGTCTTCTTTCTGATCACTAGTATGGTTTCCGTAATGTGAGATCCACTGGTTATATTCCTTCCTATCTTACTAATGTCTGGTCATCATCCATGAAAAATTTTTGGGAGTCTGGTGTAGTTGCCCTTGATATATCCAAAGCTTTTGACAGGGTGTGGCATCGGGATCTCATCTCTAAGCTCCCCCTTCTTTTGGCTTTCCTTCCTCACCTTGTTCCTTCATATCTAGCTTCCTCCCCGGCCGATCTATCTCTGAGGTTGTTGATAGATCAGCCTCACTCCCCCCTTTCTCCATCAACAGCGGTGTTCCTCAAGGTTCTCTCCTGTGCCCTATACTTTTTTCTCCTTTCATCAATGACTGCCTCTCTTCCACAAATAACCAATAACCAACTAAAAACACTCAAACGCTGACGACTCAACTACGTCTTTCAATTCTCCTTCTTCTCTCACACGATCTGTCTCGTCTTGACACAGCGTCCCCAATAAACTCAGACTTGGAGAGGATATCTCAGTGGGGTAGACAAAATCTTGTTAAGTTTAATGCCTCCAATACCCAGTTTCTACCCATTACTTCACTGAAAACTCCTCATAAATCTCGTCTCTCCTTTCAAGGCTCTGCAATATCACCTCTTGACTCAGTGAACATCCTTGGTATTACTGTAAAATCCATTCCATCTTGGAAGTCCCACATAACGGAAAATGCTAATTCTGCCTCTGAAAAACTGGGGTTTCTGTTTTGATGTCGAAATTTCTTTTCTCGTGAACAGTTGCTACGTTTATACAAAATATAGATTCGTCCTTGTATGGAGGAGTACTGCTGTCTCAGTGGTTCTGGCTCTACATCCTTACTTGACAGACTTGAGCCGAATGCGGTGCGACTTATAAACTGTCCCAGTCTAACTTCCAAACTTGACCCTCCTGCCCTACGCCGCAATGTTGATTCACTCTCTGTAGGGTTTATTTTGGTTTTAACTCCCGAGGGAAAACAAGACTCCACCACTAGCTCGACTACGCACTACTCGGCAAGCTGCTGCGTCACATAATCACTGCATGGCCGTTGGCATCTCAAGGGTAGGCCGTTTTGATAGCTGTTTCTTTCCCTACACCTCGAAGCTTTGGAACTCTGTACCCTTTCATATCTTTACCAATACCTATGACCTGGGTTATTTGAAAAGAGCAGTTCTCCACTTCCTCCAAAATTTGGAAATACTTTCCCTTGTCTCTTCTTTTTTCCTTTCGTAATCCTCTCTATATTTCAATTAAGGCCTGGACTTAATATGGACTTCTGTCCGTGACTGGAGGTTTGAATATATATATAAGAAAAAAGAGGAAAGAGGAAGCGAGGAAGAAGGATGAGGGTTGGCCTTCTCGATAAGTAAAGGTCTCAAGTTTCAGGAAGCATTGGAGGATGGACCATTCAAACCATAAATAAGAAAGACGTACACGGCGCTCCTGTTAATAGATAACTTTTCAAAGTATTCAAACAAATGAGAACATACGTATATACAATGATAACAATGACGGAAGAGTTAGGATGGTGCATGAAGCAGTGGAACACGCAACTTCTGAAAGAGGTTAAAGCTATCACAGTGGTAGATTACAATTATAAAGAGACGTATAGAAGTATTTAGAATTCCCATGGAGACGAAGGGTCGTAGAGACAAGTTCTTACAGAAAAGTGTTTTCAGGAGAATTTCTTATACCAGCATGTCCATGAACATGCTAGGATGAGGAGCGACGCATCATCATTACTAGATCTTAGCCTCAACATAGTAGCACGGAAACTGAGACTGTCATGTATGATACACCAAGTGGAAAAGGCGATCGTGTAATACTTCAGACTGATTATGTGGTTAATGAGGATGTAAAAAGAGCAGAGATGAGACCAGATTGAAATAGGATTTCTAATCATGAAAACTAAAGACAAGTTCACAAATGTTATTCATAACAATAAACTGGAAAATATAGTTCAGTAGCCAGGAACCAAGGTATAGTGGTGAAAGGTTTTGTGAAATATACAATGAAGGCAGAAATGGTTGATGATGCTCAGCGCGAGAAACTATAGAGCAATGAAGATGGGAGGCAGTGAAGAAAAGACCTGCTTGTGAATATTCTCCATCAAGAAAGAAGCTGCAGGAATCTCTGTGTTGGAAGGGCTAGGGAATTACCATCGTCCCTAATTCTGACCAGATTTCCACATTTGAAGAATATCAAAGGAGACAAGTTGTCTGCAGACAAATATTTGAACAGCATTCAAGTATATGGATAAGGAAATACACAACGAGCTGTTTACATCCTAAGAAAATCTAAAACTAGCTGACGCAATTCAGGTTTCGTCATCAACCTAATGATGCACAAATAGCTATCAAAGAAGGTCATGAGGGTAGCAACAAGGCTGGTACAAGATTTCTTTCTTTTTCTTTACGGTGGAGGCTCTCGTCGCGGAAGAAATCCAACATCAAGACTGGGCCTTAATGGCTATATAAAGAGGTTAATAAAAGGGAGAAAAAGGACACAAGCAGAAGTATTCACGAATTTGGGAAGGAATTAAAATCCTGTCATTTAAAAATTTCTACGTCATAGTTATTTGGAAAGACATGAAAGGGTAGAGAGATTCAAAGCTTCGAGGTGCAAGGGAGATAACAGTTATCAAAAAGGCCAACCCTCGAGTTGCCAACAGTCACATAGTAATCACGTGACGCAGCAGCTTGCCGAGTATTGCGTGGTCTACCTAGTGATGTGGCCACACAAGCGATCTGCAAAAATCAAAGTAATACCTATGGAAGAGGGAGAGTGAACCAACATTGTGGCGTAGTCCAAGTGGGTCAAGTTTTGAAGGTAGCTTGGCAGAGTTGATGAGTCGGACCTCTTTCGACTCGACTCTGTCAATTAAGGACGCAGAGCTAGAATCGCCTCAGATGTAAGAGCATTACTCTATACAAGGACGGACCATTCCCTTGTATAAACAAAACAAATATCGGAAGAAAAGAAATTTCTGTATCTAATAATGACTTCCAGTTTCTTAGAAAAAGATTTAGTTATTTCCGTAATCAGGGGTCATTGAATCAAGAGGGTGAATTACAAATCCGCCAGAGGAGAAAGGAAAGCTGTGAGACATTTTTGTTAGAGAAATGGTCAGAAACTGGGTTTTAGAGGCATTTAACTTAACCAGATTTCGTCTACCCCACTGAGATATCCTGTTCAGGTCTTAGTTTATTGAGAAAGCTATGTTGATACGAGAAGCAGATCTAGTGAGAGAAGAAAGAGCATAATAAAAAGAATGTGAAGAAATGTTGTGTTGAGTCGTCAGCATACAAGTGCATTTGGCTTTTCATATAAGAAAGGAAATCGCTGATTAAAAGGGAAAAAATGTAGGAGAGAGGACAGAAACCTGAGAGTCAACGCTGCTGATAGAGAAAGGTGTAGAGGCTGATCCATCAACTACCCCAGAGACAGATCGGCCAGAGAGGAAGCTAGATATGAAGGAGCAAACTGAGGGAGGGTATCCAAAAGAGGGGAGCTTAGACATGAGACCCCGAAACTACACCCTATTAAAAGCTTTGGTTGTGTCATGGGCAGTTACTTAGATTCCCTAAAATCTATCAAGGGATGGTGGCCAGACATTGATAACATAAAAATAATATCACCAGTAGATTTCACATTGCGGAAACCATACTGATGATAAGAGAGAAGACTGTGAGATTCAAGATGTCTCAGGATATGGGAGTTGAGGGAGTCAAAAACTTTGGAAATAATAAATGTCAAAGCAACAGGACGATAGTTAGAGGTTAGAATGGTCACCCTTCTTAGGGGTGGGATTTAACAGAATCAAAAGTGCTGAGTTACGAGGAGTTACAGTTAGGGGCCTTAAAGTTGAGGGGTGACCTGATCACAACCTTTAAGTTTTCAAAGCATATTGATGACACATAGAGTTCTTAACCTTCTTCTGCATATGGAGCACTTAAGAGACACCTGCTATGTCTGTGGACCACATTCTGGCCTTCTTTATTAGGTCTGCCGACGCCTGCAGCGTTAACATAGCTCGCTTCGCTCACTTTTTGCTTCGCTTTTTCATGTAAAGAAAACTAATGAGAAATGTGAGATGGTGTGGCGACATGACGTGATAATAATATATAACAACTCCTGGTACCCCAGTGTCATCTTTGCCAACTTGGCCAAGGTTCTCACTCGTCACTTAAACAGTCCCACGTAAATATATTACACCTTTGCGTATCAAGATTATCAAACGCAAATTTTTTGCAAAACCTTTAATAAGTATTACGAAGAAAGCTGATGCATTATTTTCCACACACCACCGTTGATGAGCCTCCATTACCCTTATTATCATTATTACTATTATTATCATTATTACTATTATCATCATTATCACTATCATTATCATTTTTTCATACATATTTGCCATTTCCCGAGTCGGTGAGGTAGCGTCAAGAACAGATGACAAGTCTTAGAATAAAAATCCTCGCTTGGCCACCTTCTCTGTTCCTTTTTTTAAAAAGTTAAACTAGAGGGGAGATTTCCAATCCCCGCTCCCGCCACTTTTAGTCGCCTTCTACGACACGCAGGCAGTATTCTTTCTCCTCTATCATAGCCCTAGGAATTATCATTATCATTATCATTGTTATTATTATTATTATCATTATTATTATTATTATTATTATTATTATTATTATTATTATTATTATTATTATTATTATTATTATCACCATTATTATTATTATGATTATTATCATTAAATTATTATTATTATCATTATCATTATTATTATTATTATCATTATTATTATTATTATTATTATTATTATTATTATTATCATTATAATTATTATCATTACTATAATTATTATCATTATCATTATTATCATTGTTATTCTTATCATTATCATTATTCTGTAACCTTAGGATTTCTTTTACGAAGCCCCTGTAGCTCCGAGGTTAGGTTTCACACAGGAGCATCGTAATGTGGTCTCCACTGAGGCGAGGCGGTCCACGACGACACTATACGTCATATATGTTCATATATACATGTATCTGTTTGTGCGAGGAGCTTAGTATGATGATTAGATATCTAGAATTCTTAGTCTACTTCTGATAAGTTTCTGGCACTTCCTGATACCACAAACCCTCCTACAAAAACTCCAAGACTAACGATGAGTCAGTCAGCTCCCAACCCTCCAAGACTAACGATGGGTCAGACAGCTCCCAACCCTCCAAGACTGATGATGAATCTGGCACCTCCCAACCCTCCAAGACTGACGATGGGTCTGGCACCTCCCAACCCTCCAAGACTGATGATGAATCTGGCACCTCCCAACCCTCCAAGACTGACGATGGGTCTGGCACCTCCCAACCCTCCAAGACTGACGATGAGTCTGGCACCTTCCAACCCTCCAAGACTGACGATGAGTCAGACAGTTCCAAACCCTCCAAGACTGATGATGAGTCTGGCACCTCCCAACCCTCCAAGACTGACGATGAGTCAGACAGCTCCCAACCCTCCAAGACTGATGATGAGTCTGGCACCTCCCAACCCTCCAAGACTGACGATGAGTCTGGCACCTCCCAACCCTCCAAGACTGATGATGAGTCTGGCACCTCCCAACCCTCCAAGACTAACGATGAGTCTGGCACCTCCCAACCCTCCAAGACTGATGATGAGTCTGGCACCTCCCAACCCTCCAAGACTGACGATGAGTCTGGCACCTCCCAACCCTCCAAGACTAACGATGAGTCTGGCACCTCCCAACCCTCCAAGACTGATGATGAGTCTGGCACCTCCCAACCCTCCAAGACTAACGATGAGTCTGGCACCTCCCAACCCTCCAAGACTGATGATGAGTCTGGCACCTCCCAACCCTCCAAGACTAACGATGAGTCTGGCACCTCCCAACCCTCCAAGACTGATGATGAGTCTGGCACCTCCCAACCCTCCAAGACTGACGATGAGTCTGGCACCTCCCAACCCTCCAAGACTAACGATGAGTCTGGCACCTCCCAACCCTCCAAGACTGACGATGAGTCTGGCACCTCCCAACCCTCCAAGACTGACGATGAGTCTGGCACCTCCCAACCCTCCAAGACTGACGATGAGTCTGGCACCTCCCAACCCTCCAAGACTAACGATGAGTCAGACAGCTCCCAACCCTCCAAGACTGATGATGAGTCTGGCACCTCCCAACCCTCCAAGACTGATGATGAGTCAGACAGCTCCCAACCCTCCAAGACTGACGATGAGTCAGTCAGCTCCCAACCCTCCAAGACTGACGATGAGTCAGACAACTCCCAACCCTCCAAGACTGACGATGAGTCAGACAGCTCCCAACCCTCCAAGACTAACGATGGATTAGTCAGCTTTCTTCTACTCTTAGATGTAGTCACAGACACCCAGCTTTTCGTGGGTAGGGGAGTGACAGAAAGGGGGATGAGTGGGGAGTGAGTGAGAGGTTCTCGGGGAGAGGGTTGGGGGAGAGGCAGGAAGAGTGGCGAGAACGGCTGAGTGAGAAACACTGTGGAGAGGATGTCCAGGGAACGCTGGGGTGGTGCTAGGGGGAGGAGGAGTGATATGCGGCACGAGGAGCGGGTGGGGGAAGAGTGGTTTGGTGGGGGAGGTGTGGTGTGGGGGAGGAGGATCGGTGTGGGGGAGGGGGAGTGGTTGTGCGGGAGGAAGAGTGGTGTGGGGGAGGAGGAGCGGTGTGGGGGAGGGGGAGTGGTTGTGCGGGAGGAAGAGTGGTGTGGGGGAGGAGTGGTGTGAGGATGAGGGGTGGTGTGGGGGAGGCGGAGCGGTGTGGGGGAGGAGATGGGGTGTGGGGGAGGAGGAGCGGTGTGGGGGAGGGGCCGGCATGTTTTTGTAGGGTGGATCCGCCAGCAAGATGCTGTTTTCTTTGCTCTTAAGCTAGCAAAATTGGACGCGCGGGCGGAGTCCTACCAGGTAAACAGAGGGATTTGGGATTCGCACGGAGGTAGAGGAAAGGAGATTGAGGGAGGAAGACAGAGGGACGGAGAGTGGGAGGAAGTAATGAATGAGGCGAGGAAGGGAGAGCAAGGGAGGGATACTGAATGAAGAGAAGAAACAGAATAAGGGAGAGACAGTGAATGAAGTGGGAGAGGGGGAGTGGTGTGGAGAGGAGGAGAATGGTCTGGAAGGGAGGAAGAGTGGTGTGGAGGGGAGGAAGAGTGGTGTGGAGGGGAGGAAGAGTGGTGCGGAGGGGAGGAAGAGTGGTGTGGAGGGGAGGAAGAGTGGTGTGGAGGGGAGGAAGAGTGGTGCGGAGGGGAGGAAGAGTGGTGTGGAGGGGAGGAAGAGTGGTGTGGAGGGGAGGAAGAGTGGTGTGGAGGGGAGGAAGAGTGGTGTGGAGGTGAGAGAGGGTGGTATGGAGGGGAGGAAGAGTGGTGTGGAGGGGAGGGAGGGTGGTATGGAGGGGAGGAAGAGTGGTGTGGAGGGGAGGAAGAGAGGTGTCGAGGGGAGGGAGAGTGGTGTGCAGGGGAGAAATATTGGTATGGAGGGAGAGAGAGTGGTGCTGATGGGAGGAAGATTGGTTTGAAGGGGAGAGGGAGGTGTGTTGGGGAGGGAAGGTAGTGTGTTGGGGAGGGAGAGTGATGTGGAGGGGAGAAAGAGTGGTGTGGAGAAGAGGGAAAAGTGTGGAGTGAAAGTGTGGTGTCAAGGGGAGGGAAAGTGGTGTCAAGGGGAGGGAAAGTGGTGTCAAGGGGAGGGAAAGTGGTGTCAAGGGGAGGGAAAGTGGTGTCAAGGGGAGGGAAAGTAGTGTCCTTGGGAGGGAGAGTGGAGTCAAGGGGAGGGGAAAGTGGGGTGAAGGGGAGGGAAAGTGGTGTCAAGAGGAGGAAGAGTGGTGTCAATGGGAGGAAGAGTGATGTCAAAGGGAGGGAGAGTCGTGTCAAGGGAAGGGAGAATGGTGTCAAGGGGAGGGAGAATGGTGTCATGGGGAGGGAGAGTGGTGTCAAGGGTAGGGAGAGTGGTGTTAAGGGGAGAAAGAGTGGTGTCAAGAGGAAGGACAGTTGTGTCAAGAGGAAGGAGAGTGGTGTCAAAAGGAAGGAAAGTGGTGTCAAGGGGAGGGAGAACTGTGTCAAGTGGAGGGAAAGTGGTGTCAAGGGAAGGAAGAGTGGTATCAAGAGGAGGGAAAGTGGTGTCAAGGGGAGGGAGAATGGTGTCAAGGGGAAGATGAGAGGTGTCAAGGGGAGAGAATGCAGTGTTAAAGGGATGGAGAGTGATGTCAAAGGGAGGGAGTGTGATGTCAAGGGGAGGGAGAGTGGCGTCATGGGGGAAAATGTGGCGTCAATGGAAGGGAGAGTGGTGTCAAGAGGAGATGTGGAGTCAGATGGAGGGAAAGTGGTGTCAGGGAGAGACAGAGTGGTGTGGAGATGAATACCTACCTACAAGTAAATGCAAACCACTCTCCCTTTCCTCTGCTTCTTTGTTTGTCTTGCGAGAACATATAATAATAATTCGTTAAATTCTAACATGCATTTCTATCGCTAATGTACATCACACAATTTTCCCCTGCAGTCTTTGAGGACCTTTGAAAGCAACTATCTGAACCGAAATTGGATGCCCACAGGCAAGGAGACAAGCTTAAGTTTAGCATATACATAAAACCTACCAATGTACGCTCATATATCCATTATTATTCATCTCAACATGACACTTAAATTATCATCATTTCAATCTATGTTCCTTAGGGCATTACGTATTTGCAGTCCAGAGATTATTGATGACGAGTTTGAGAAGATATATTCTACTAGATCCAAGTTAAAGCACCTAGGTAGATTTTTCATTGATAAATCTATTAAGTCAGCAAAGAAATCATTTTATAGAGTTGAAGCCAAACCTCTCATTGACACCAAGAATCTTTTAGTTCTCCCCTTTAATAATAATTTTACTTTACTTCCCATGTTGCTTAAATCCTTTAATGTAAATGTTGCCTTTAGCAACAATAATACTATAAAGAACATCTTAAGCAGGACCTCACCAGAAAGTTCTACTGGATACATCTGTAAAGTGCCATGTAGAAATTGTGATAAGTTTTATGTTAGGCAGACTGGTAAGGATCTTTCTGTTAGACTTAAGCAACATGAATATAGTATAAGAACAGGACAAGAATCAAATGCCTTGTTTAATCACGTTAAAAGCTATGTTCAATGTATTGACTGGAGTAATGCCATCTCAGTTATTAACTCTAACTCCAGCACCTCGAGAAATATCATTGAGTCTTCTATCATTAAGTACACAAAGAATTATATCCTTAATGTTAGTAAAGGTTTATACAAATTGGATAGCTTTATTGTTGATAAAATTTGTAAACAATTCCCTTGCTGGTCCACATGATTAGTTTAAGATACGCTCGTTGTCTGTCTTGGACAGTCACTGTTTACCAAATGACGTCTTAGCTACGTCTCTTCGTTGTATATCAATTGACCTTCATTTCTTTCTTGTATATCCCCTGATGATGTGATTATCACAAGCAAGTGTACTTGAGAACTTATCGTCATTCATTTCCCGTGGACTCATTGGATTATACTTGATCACTCGCAAAACTCTGATCCTTTCCAATATATATATATATATATATATATATATATATATATATATATATATATATATATATATATATATATATATATATATATATTCACCATCCATCTTTTAGCAGGAAATCCTTAACGCATTCACGTTGGTATGTAAGTGGGAGGCGACAGCGAGGTGTAGGCGCCGTACACGGTGGTTGGTTGACTAACTTGAGGGGACACTAGGAACATGCCCACTCTCTACTTACGTCAGAGCTGTCGGAGTGGGGTGGCAGGGGAGTGGAACGGAGGGCTGGGGAGATATATGGAGAGGTGTAGCAATGGTGCCGATGAGACAAGTAGTGTGGAGGGGCAAGACAGAGGTGTGGAAGGGAAGCAGTGGCATGGAAGGAAGGGGTAGTGGTAAAGAAGGGTGGAGTAGTGGTATGGAAGGGTGGGGTAGTGGTAAAGAAGGGTGGAGTAGTGGTATGGAAGGGTGGGGTAGTGGTAAAGAAGGGTGGAGTAGTGGTATGGAAGGGTGGGGTAGTGGTAAAGAAGGGTGGAGTAGTGGTATGGAAGGGTGGGATAGTGGTAAAGAAGGGTGGAGTAGTGGTATGGAAGGGTGGGGTAGTTGTATGGAAGGGTGGGATGGTGGTATGGAAGGGTGGAGTAGTGGTATGGAAAAGTGGGGTAGTGGTATGGAAGGGTGGGGTAGTGGTAAAGAAGGGTGGAGTAGTGGTATGGAAGGGTGGGGTAGTTGTATGGAAGGGTGGGATGGTGGTATGGAAGGGTGGGGTAGTGGTATGGAAGGGTGGGATAGTGGTATGGAAGGGTGGGATGGTGGTATGGAAGGGTGGAGTAGTGGTATGGAAGGGTGGGGTAGTTGTATGGAAGGGTGGGATGGTGGTATGGAAGGGTGGGGTAGTGGTATGGAAGGGTGGGGTAGTTGTATGGAAGGGTGGGGTAGTGGTAAAGAAGGGTGGAGTAGTGGTATGGAAGGGTGGGGTAGTTGTATGGAAGGGTGGGATGGTGGTATGGAAGGGTGGAGTAGTGGTATGGAAAAGTGGGGTAGTGGTATGGAAGGGTGGGGTAGTGGTAAAGAAGGGTGGAGTAGTGGTATGGAAGGGTGGGGTAGTTGTATGGAAGGGTGGGATGGTGGTATGGAAGGGTGGAGTAGTTGTATGGAAGGGTGGAGTAGTGGTATGGAAGGGTGGGGTAGTGGTATGGAAGGGTGGGATGGTGGTATGGAAGGGTGGGGTAGTTGTATGGAAGGGTGGGGTAGTGGTAAAGAAGGGTGGAGTAGTGGTATGGAAGGGTGGAGTAGTGGTATGGAAGGGTGGAGTAGTGGTATGGAAGGGTGGGGTAGGGGTATGGAAGGATGGGGTAGTTGTATGGAAGGGTGGAGTAGTGGTATGGAAGGGTGGGGTAGTGGTATGGAAGGCTGGGGTAGCTGTATGGAATGGTGGAGTAGTGGTATGGAAGGGTGGAGCAGAGGTATGGAAGGGTGGGGTAATGGTATGGAGGGGTGTGGTAGTGGTATAAAGAGAAGGATGCGTGATTAGGAGAGGGGGAAGGGGGAGAGTGGTATTGAAGGTTGGGAAAGTGCTGTGGAGAGGTGGAAGTGCAATGTGGAAGGGTAAGATGGTTTTATAAAAGAGAGAGAGACTCAGTCTGCCAAAGGTATATATATACAGCACAAAAGACACACTTCCATCTAATCAGCCACAGGCAGCACATAACAAACCATTCACCTGTACACATTTCAACCTTCTCCTCCACTTCAAACTAACACCCCACCCCCCCATCCCACCTCTTCTTCCTCTGCTCTAACCCCCATGTATAAAAAAGTACAACGATATTTTGAGTC
This sequence comes from Panulirus ornatus, assembly GCF_036320965.1. Lineage (NCBI taxonomy): Eukaryota > Metazoa > Arthropoda > Malacostraca > Decapoda > Palinuridae > Panulirus > Panulirus ornatus. The sequence goes on along the minus strand of NC_092229.1, from coordinate 24,428,356 downwards.
GAAAGCAGGCCCAACTTACAAACTGTCCCTGGCTAACTTCCAAACTTGACCCCCTTGCCTTACGCCGCAATGTTGGTTCACTTTCCCTCTTCTATAGGTATTATTACTTTGGTTTGTGCTTCCGGGAGCTGGCCTCGTGTGTGCCCTCACCACTAGTTCGACCGCGCAAAACGTGGCGAGCTGCTGCGTCGAATGATTATTGTGTGGCCATCAGCAACTCAAGGGTGGGCCATTATGATACCTGCTTCTTTCCATACACGTCAAAGCTTTGGAACTCTTGACCTTCTCATGTCTTTCCCAATAACTACGATCTGGCACATTTTAAAAGACAAGTTTTTCACTTTCTCAAAAATTTGTAAATACTCTCCCTTGTCTTTTCTTTCTTTCATCTCATAATCCTCTCCATATTTCAATTCATGCCCGGCCTTGATGTGGACTTCCATCCTTGACTGGAGCCTCCAACATAAGAAAAGAAAATGTACATACGAAGAACGTGTTGTCAAGCGTTATATGTAAGATGGAGAGATTGTGTTTGTGGACAGAACGCCAGCATCCCACGTGTGGGTGAGGCAGAAAGAAAATACAGCAACTTGGTCCAAAGACGTGAAACTTGACTGCCACTGAAGTGCTGGCTCGCTACGCAACTGTCACTAAACCCTTCCAGCACCAAGGCGGGCAACACCGGTACCTCCCTGCCCGGTAACTGCTTTAGGGGGGATGTGTGTGTGTATGTGTGTGTGTGTGTGTGTGTGTGTGTGTGTGTAAGAGAGAGAGAGAGAGAGAGAGAGAGAGAGAGAGAGAGAGAGAGAGAGAGAGAGAGAGAGAGAGAGAGAGAGAGGAATGGTATGTCAGAAAAGGGGATTAGTGTGTGAGGGAAGCAGGGTGACGCAGATATAGAAAACGAGGTTCATCAAAGCCCTACGAGCGAGGTGAGAGTGAAGATTCGACAGGACCAGTGTGAGGCGGCACACAGGTACACCCAGGTGAGTGAGACGGGATACAGGTACTCCCAGGTGAGTGAGGCGGCACACAGGTACACCCAGGTGAGTGAGACGGGATACAGGTACTCCCAGGTGAGTGAGGCGGCACACAGGTACACCCAGGTGAGTGAGACGGGATACAGGTACTCACAGGTGAGTGAGACGGGATACAGGTACACCCAGGTGAGTGAGACGGGACACAGGTACTCCCAGGTGAGTGAGGCGGGACACAGGTACTCCCAGGTTAGTGAGGCGGGACACAGGTACTCCCAGGTTAGTGAGGCGGGACACAGGTACTCCCAGGTGAGTGAAACGAACCATAGGTACTTCCAGGAGAGTGTAACGGAACACAGGTACTCCCAGGTGAGTGAGACGGGACACGAGTACTTCCAGGTGAGTGGGACGGGACACAGGTACACTCAGGTGAGTGGGACGGGACACAGGTACTCCCAGGTGAGTGAGACGAGACACATGTACTCCCAGTTGAGTGAGATGGGACACAGGTACTCTCAGGTGAGTGAGATGAGACACAAGTACTCCCAGGTGAGTGAGACGAGACACAGGTACTCCCAGGAGAGTGTAACGGGACACAGGTACTCCCAGGTGACAGGGACGAGACACAGGTACTCCCAGGGGAGTGAGACGAGACACAGGTACTCCCAAGTGAGTGAGATGGAACACAGGTACTCCCAGGTGAGTGAGACGAGACACAGGTACTCCCAGGTGAGTGAGACGAGACACAGGTACTCCCAGGTGAGTGAGACGGGACACAGGTACTCCCAGGTGAGTGAGACGAGACACAGGTACTCCCAGGTGAGTGGGACGGGACACAGGTACTCCCAGGTGAGTGAGACGAGACACAGGTACTCCAAAGTGAGTGAGATGGGACACAGGTACTCCCAGATGAGTGAGATGGCACACAGGTACTCCCAGGAGAGTGAGACGGGACACAGGTACACCCAGATGAGTGAAACGGTACACAGGTCCTCCCAGGTAAGTGAGATGGGACACAGGTACTCCCAGGTGAGTGAGACGAAACACAGGTACTCCCATGAGAGTGAGACGAGACACAGGTACTCCAAAGTGAGTGAGATGGCACAGAGGTACTCCCAGGAGTGAGACGGGACACAGGTACTCCCAGGTGAGTGAGACGAGACAGGTATACCCAGGTGAGTGAGACGAACCACAGGTACTCCCAGGAGAGTGTAAGGGAACACAGGTACTCCCAGGTGAGTGGGATGGGACACAGGTACTCCCAGGAGAGTGAGACGGGACACAGGTACACCCAGGTGAGTGGGACGGGACACAGGTACTCCCAGGAGAGTGAGACGGGACATAGGTACTCCCAGGAGAGTGAGACGAGACACAGGTACTCCCAGGAGAGCGTAACGGGACACAGGTACACCCAGGTGAGTGGGACGGGACACAGGTACTTCCAGGTGAGTGAGACGAGACACAGGTACTCCCAGTTGAGTGAGATGGGACACAGGTACTCTCAGGTGAGTGAGATGAGACACAGGTACTCCCAGGTGAAGGTGGCCGAGGGGACAGGCAGGTACTCCCAGGTGAAGGTGAATGAGCGGGTATGTAAGAGTAGGCTGGTGGACGAGGAAAAGGTACAGTAAACAGATGTCGGAAATGTGTCAGGTGAGCGCGGTGGATGCGGGGTGAGGCGGGAATATGTAAACGTATTAATATTCACATATATACGTGTTCATATTTGTATGTCTGTGTTCATATTGTTCGGGAAAATATGAGGTGTCCGTATTCATTGGCACACAGCTGATGTATTCACCCCATCCCTGTCTGTGTGGTGATGGGCACTGAAGGGGAAACATCACTGGTGAATTCTGATGAAAATGGAAAATTTATGGAAGGTCTGGGGTTGTGTGGATCAGATTTATGGAAGGTCTGGGGTTGTGTGGATCAGATTTATGGAAGGTCTGGGGTTGTGTGGATCAGATTTATGGAAGGTCTGGGGTTGTGTGGATCAGATTTATGGAAGGTCTGGGGTTCTGTGGATCAGATTTATGGAAGGTCTGGGGCTCTGTGGATCAGATTTATGGAAGGTCTGGGGCTCTGTGGATCAGATTTATGGAAGGTCTGGGGCTCTGTGGATCAGATTTATGGAAGGTCTGGATTTCTGTGGGACGGATTTTCTTCACGCAAACGTTGATATGGAAAATGTTGGAGAAGGGGAACAATTCAGTCGTGTTTATGGACCTACGTGAGAAAGCAGCTACCAGGGAAGGATTGTGGGATGTGGTGTGAGTGTGTGGTTCAGCAGGAGAACTACCAGAGGCGGTGAAGAGATATTCTTCTCATTTTTTTTTGTAAAGAGAGTTAAGTAGGTTTAGACATAACGGCAAACTGGCTTTCCGCTTTAAGATTAAAGTTGAGGTAAAAGAAGGAGGGTGTGTGTCTGTGGGTGTTCAGTGTTTACCGTGACGCAGGGGGAGAAGAGGTCATGGGTAGGAGTGAAAATACTGGTGGAGGATATAAATAAGCGGGTTAAAGGAGAGGACATTGGTACGTGTGTGTGTGTGTGTGTGTGTGTGTGTGTGTGTGTGTGTGTGTGTGTGTGTGTGTGTGTGTGTGTGTGTGTGTGTGTGATCTGCACCACTGGAAACCACAGGCTGGTCACCTTCTGTGTCGGGGGAACATCAGGAACAGGAACACTGTGCAGTCAGTGCAGAGGAGCGGGTCAAGGAACACGAACTCAGGCAAGATTCAGAATCCTGGTTGCGGCAGTCGGTCCACAGTCAACTCAGCTGTTCATCCAACTCTAAGGGTTGTTCAATAAAATGGGTACCTGGCTCATGCTGATATATACATATATATATATATATATATATATATATATATATATATATATATATATATATATATATATATATATTTTTTTTTTTTTTTTTTTTTTTTTCAAACTATTCGCCATTTCCCGCGTCAGCGAGGTAGCGTTAAGAACAGAGGACTGGGCCATTGAGGGAATATCCTCACCTGGCCCCCTTCTCTGTTCCTTCTTTTGGAAAATTAAAAAAAATTGAGAGGGGAGGATTTCCAGCCCCCCGCTCCCTCCCCTTTTAGTCGCCTTCTACGACACGCAGGGAATACGTGGGAAGTATTCTTTGTCGCTGTCTCCCGCATTTGCGAGGTAGTGCAAGGAAACAGACGAAAGAATATATATATATATATATATATATATATATATATATATATATATATATATATATATATATATATATATATATATACACATATATACATATATATATATATATATATATATATATATATATATATATATATATATATATATATATATATATATATACACATACATATATATGTTGATATATGTGCACATGTGGGCGCCTATGTACACACACATAATATATATATATATATATATATTTCCCTGGGGATAGGGGAGAAAGAATACTTCCCACGTATTCCCTGCGAGTCGTAGAAGGCGACTAAAAGGGAAGGGAGCGGGGGGCTGGAAAACCTCACCTCTCAGTTTTTTTTTTAATTTTCCAAAAGAAGGAACAGAGAAGGGGGCCAGGTGAGGATGTTCCCTCAAAGGTCCAGTCCTCTGTTCTTAACGCTACCTTGCTAACGCGGGAAATGGCGAATAATATGAAAAAAAAAAAAAAATATATATATATATATATATATATATATATATATATATATATATTCTTTTTTTTTATTTTATTTATTATACTTTGTCGCTGACTCCCGCGTTTGCGAGGTAGCGCAAGGAAACAGACGAAAGAAATGGCCCAACCCCCCCCCATACACATGTATATACATACGTCCACACACGCAAATATACATACCTACACAGCTTTCCATGGTTTACCCCAGACGCTTCACATGCCTTGATTCAATCCACTGACAGCATGTCAACCCCGGTATACCACATCGCTCCAATTCACTCTATTCCTTGCCCTCCTTTCATCCTCCTGCATGTTCAGGCCCCGATCACACAAAATCTTTTTCACTCCATCTTTCCACCTCCAATTTGGTCTCCCTCTTCTCCTCGTTCCCTCCACCTCCGACACATATATCCTCTTGGTCAATCTTTCCTCACTCATTCTCTCCATGTGCCCAAACCACTTCAAAACACCCTCTTCTGCTCTCTCAACCACGCTCTTTTTATTTCCACACATCTCTCTTACCCTTACGTTACTCACTCGATCAAACCACCTCACACCACACATTGTCCTCAAACATCTCATTTCCAGTACATCATCCTCCTGCGCACAACTCTATCCATAGCCCACGCCTCGCAACCATACAACATTGTTGGAACCACTATTCCTTCAAACATAGCCATTTTTGCTTTCCGAGATAATGTTCTCGACTTCCACACATTCTTCAAGGCCCCCAGAATTTTCGCCCCCTCCCCCACCCTATGATCCACTTCCGCTTCCATGGTTCCATCCGCTGCCAGATCCACTCCCAGATATCTAAAACACTTCACTTCCTCCAGTGTTTCTCCATTCAAACTCACCTCCCAATTGACTTGACCCTCAACCCTACTGTACCTAATAACCTTGCTCTTATTCACATTTACTCTTAATTTTCTTCTTCCACACACTTTACCAAACTCAGTCACCAGCTTCTGCAGTTTCTCACATGAATCAGCCACCAGCGCTGTATCATCAGCGAACAACAACTGACTCACTTCCCAAGCTCTCTCATCCCCAACAGCCTTCATACTTGCCCCTCTTTCCAAAAAAAAAAAAATATATATATATATATATATATATATATATATATATATATATATATATATATATATATATATATATATATATATATATATATATATATATATATATATATATATATATATATATATATATATATATATATATATATATATATATATATATATATATATATATATATATATATATATATATATATATATATATATATATATATTCCTATGAGTCCACGGGGAAAATGAAACACGAAAAGTTCCCAAGTGCACTTTCGTGTAATAATCACATCATCAGGGGAGACACAAGAGAGAAATATAACAGTTAGTTGATATACATCGAAGAGACGAAGCTAGGACGCCATTTGGTAAACATGTGATTGTCCAAAACATGTTTACCAAATGGCGTCCTAGCTTCGTCTCTTCGATGTATATCAACTAACTGTTATATTTCTCTCTTGTGTCTCCCCTGATGATGTGATTATTACACGAAAGTGCACTTGGGAACTTTTCGTGTTTCATTTTCCCCGTGGACTCATAGGAATATCTTGATCACGCGCAAAATTGTGATCCTTTCCTATATATATATATATATATATATATATATATATATATATATATATATATATAATAGCGTTAATGGGATTACCTTGATCAGGGCCTCAGTTGTCCTTGCCGTCTCTGCTAACATAGAAATAAAGGACTCGACGAGTGAGAACGAATGGAGAGGTCGGCAGTGTTGAGTGCTAGCATAACATTCACCTTTGACAGTACAGCAAGTACTGGTGCTCTGAGAGTCGAAGTGTCACAGTGACTATACAGTGGCTGGAGGTGCCCTGAGAGTCGAGGTAGCGCAGTGACTGTGCAGTGTGACAGGTGGTGCTTTGAGAGTCGAGGTAGCACAGTGACTGTGCAGTGTGACTGGTGGTGCTCTGAAAATCGAGGTAGCACAGTGACTGTTCAGTGCGACTGGTGGTGCTCTGGGAGTCGAGGTGGCACAGTAATGGTGCAGTGGCTGGTGGTGCCCTGAGAGTCGAGGTGAATACAGTTGAGACAGTAGACAGTCAGGTGTGATGAGCTCAGTAGAGGGACTCATATGACGGGAATGTTTGGTACTTTACAAGATGGAACACCCAAGCCAGCCAGACACACCTGGAGACAGATGACACAGTGTGTGTGAGTATGAACCGTCGGAGAGGTAGACGGAGTGTGTGGTGGGAGAAGGAGACGTGCGGTGGGAGGAGTATGTGGGGAGGAGGAGGAGGAGTGTGCAGTGGGAGGAGGTGTGTTTCCAAGTGATTATTTCCTGTGATGTATCAAGACGGGGGTGTGTTGGGCCTGCACCAACCTCCTAACGCAAGGCATTCACCAAATGATTGTATACAGAAATGTATAATCCAATGAATAAAGATGTATGAATCATATATGTAAATATGATACACTCGTAGGCCCCCATCTCCAGACCTCCCCTACTTGTGTCATTAGCATTTGTGTTACGTGGAGAGAGTTATGTATCATCGTCTCTTAACCTCGAAACCATGTATATGTACTATGTCTTTACTCTCTTAAGCGTACACACACAACACTCCATCCTAAGCCTGATGCAGGTGTGTGTGTGTGTGTGTGTGTGTGTGAGTGTGTGTGTGTGTGTGTGTGTAGACAATACTCAAGAAAGCATGAAGCTCCCAGCCTGGGGGAGACAGAAGGTGGCGCCCCTGACGTGCATGACGACAGGTCACAACAAAGTCACTCTATTCATCCCAGGAATAATGACGGCCAGGATGACGTGTACCCACACACACGCCTCCCCGTGCGCTCTGGTGGCTACGTTCAGACATCCTCTGTACTGCCGGATGATCACCATCATTACAGAAGAAAAATACGTAACCACATCCGAGATCATGCCATCATCACTGGCCCAGAGTGAGTACATGACGAACCGTTTTCTCTCCCTATCTACAGCCTACGCACCCAGCTCAGGGGACACTATGGTCTTTCAGTCAAAACTACTATCAAGAAAAAAAAAAACGCTAGGTCCCTCGTGGCCTCCAGCCTCCTCTCCTATCAAATAACATAAAAAAAAGCTATAAAGTCACTGCCCATGAATAATAAATCTCCGCAGAAGGTCGCCGAAAGTAGATTACAACCTGGGCTATTTTCCAGCCAAGTTAGCCCCAGACATAAGGCTAATTATGGAACTTTGCGTCAGGTCAAACGGCCGCTAAATTGAGCATACCACACTTTAACGCGATTTCAGATAAGCGCTAATAGCAATTAACTCCTAGAATATGAAAAAAAAAAATGGCATTGTCCATTTTGGAGGGGACCGGAGAGAGAGAGAGAGAGAGAGAGAGAGAGAGAGAGAGAGAGAGAGAGAGAGAGAGAGAGAGAGAGAGAGAGAGAGAGAGAGGACACAGATGGGGAGATGGGGTGAGGGGGGTGATGGGCAGGAAAGGTGAGAGGGGAGTGCGTCGAACTACATTTTGGGGAGAAAAACGCACCACAGAAACTTCTTCGTCGCCAACAACATATTGAGCAGCCAAGTTTGAAGTGATGCCAACTCGGCGGGAAAACCCTCAATAGGTGTTCAAGACAGCTAATTGTTGGAAGTTGTATCGCTCAAGTACCAAGTTTAGCAGGACGGGTGAGGCGCCGGGCCTGCAAGACGGGAGTTGGCGAGGCAGGAGCAACTTACAGGAAGGGGGAGTTAAACGGCGTGGGGGAGCGTGGCAGGAGAGGGGGAGGAAGGGAAGGTGGGAGACGGATCGAAGGGACGGGAGAAGTGATTATAATGCAAATAACTGAGGTAAGATGATAATCTTACGAACAGTCGTCTGTAAGCTTCCATCAGAGAGAGAGAGAGAGAGAGAGAGAGAGAGAGAGAGAGAGAGAGAGAGAGAGAGAGAGAGAGAGAGAGAGAGAGAGAGAGAGAGAGCAAAATAAAGAGATGGAAAGAGTAAGAAAAAAAAAAGAGAGACGGAGAGTATGGGACAGACGGTAAAGGGGTTATCAAGCAGTATAAAAAAAAAAAAAGTGGTGGTAAGTGAGTGTGGGGCGGGAGGTGGCAATAACGAAGACGCCAGCATCGGGAACCTTCACTTGACCCTCAACAGACTCCGGTTATTTTGCCAGACAGGACAAGGAGGAGGGAACGTTGGTTATTTAGCCGAGCACGGCTACAGCTGTCAGGAAGGTGAGCCCAGCGGCTGACACCTCGACCTTGATGATGGTTGGCAGTGACCTCAAGTCCACGGGGTGAGGAGCAGCTACGACACCACCTTCCCTCCCTCACTCCTGAAGACAGTCAGGCCAGACCACGTTAGGTTAGTTGGGGTGAGCTAAAGCTAGCTCAAACTATGTTATTCTCTCTCTCTCTCTCTCTCTCTCTCTCTCTCTCTCTCTCTCTCTCTCTCTCTCTCTCTCTCTCTCTCTCTCTCTCATCCGCTCGCAAGAAGTCGAAAAAAAGAGAGAGAGGAACATCGCTGATACAGTGGTCTTGGGAGGGACGTCGATCATATATTTCTTCTATGGACACCGAGGCAACAAGGTCAGATGCATGCCCTAGTTGTGGCCACCTCGGATGAAAGACGAGCGACCAATAAACAAAATTAATTTGACCTTTCCAAGACTATACAGACCGGATGCATTAAGACAGCAAGGCTACAGGAAAAGAAGACATGAAACTTGGAGTAATTGCATAGCTTTGCTATACGAGGAAAGAAGAGGGTATCATAACGACCAATCCTCGTTTGGTTGATCTCCAACTATGGGAAGAAGCAGGCAGACTGATGCCGTTAGTGTCCACGTCTTATGGTCTGGGAGACACACACACACACACACACAGTTCACGACGGTAGTGGCCGAAGTGATAACGCTTGATGCACTCCAGCAGTGAAGCTGAGCTTGATAATGATGTCTAGCGAAGGCATCAGAGCTGACCACTGGGACAGTATCTTCGAAGTGACAGCCATGATGATTCAGCCATTGTATTTTATGGTGAAAAACAATGTTGCAATACGAGCCCCTGTATGCCGTCTTAAAATATATGTAGGTACTGTATAGTACACTTCTGAATCGTTAGATGAATTTGGATTGCTAGAAACACGGACTAAGCTTTTGGCAACAGAACTCAGACAGTTGGCACCAGAGCCCAGACTGTTGGCATAAGAGCCCAGACTGTTGTCACCAAAGCCAAAACTACCCAGGAAAGCACCTGCTGTCAGAGAGACGTCACAGATTCACAACAACAGAGCAATAGTGTCCACAATAGGGCCAAGACTGTCGGCAAAATTGCCCATATTACCGAAATTAGTCAAATTACCACACACAATGTCTGGGTTCCACAACAACAGACAACAGAACCAAGAAATAAGACAACAGATACACCTGCCAAGCAGGTGTCCCTGACTGGTGCCCTTAACTGCCAACACCAAAGCCCCAGCTACCAGCACCTGACCTTTACCTACCAGCAACAGAACCATGACTACTTTACCTAAACGCTAACTGTTGGCAACAGAGCCCAGAATACCGGCAACAGCGTCAACATCAGATCCAACAGGGCCCATAACACCAGCAACAACAGAGCTAAGACCAGTGGTAACAGCAAGCCCCGTTGGCAACAGAAAGCCACAACCACCAACAACAGCGACCATCCTGTCGGCAACAGAAAGCCACAACCACCAGCAACAGCGACCATCCTGTCGGCAACAGAAAGCCACAACCACCAGCAACAGCGACCATCCTGTCGGCAACAGAAAGCCACAACCACCAGCAACAGCGACCATCCTGTCGGCAACAGAAAGCCATGACCATCGGCAACCGAGAACGTCCTGTCGGCAACAGAAAGCCACGACCACCGGCAACAGAGCCCAGAGTGCTGGGAACTTGAGCTGTGACGAAACTCAATTACGGATGGTATCGGGTCCCGGCGTAACGCAATTTATAACGCCGTTTAGGGGGATTTGTCGGCAACACGAGGCCTCAGACCCGCCCCTGTGGAAGGCTATCCAGCACCGGCACCAGGGAGGCGGACATGGCCGTGTATGGGGAAGGAGCGGTGCGTGTACGAAGACAGGGGTTGAGTCTGTAGGCGTAGAGTAGCGTGTGTGGGGAGCAGGTCAGCCTGTGATGGGCCAAGCGTTGTGTAGGGATGTTAAGACGTGTGCGTGTATGTGTGGGAAGGACAGTATATGTGCAACTGAGGCAGTGAGTGTGAGGCAGGGTTACTCCGTGTGGAGCAAGGTGGTGTGTGTGGAGCATGGCATTGTGTATGTTGCAAGGCAGCGTGTTTGGGGTACGATATTGTGTATGGGGTAGGGTAATGCGAGTAGAGAAGGGTATTGTGGATGGGAAGGGCATTGTGCATGAAGGACATTGTGAGGCATTGCACTATGTGTGGGGCATGAAATTATGTGAGGGGCAGGGCACTGTATGAAAGGCAGAGCATTTTGCATGTAGAAGGACATTGTGTGTAAGGCAAAGCAGCATGTATGGGAGAGGATGCTGTGTGTAGGGCAGGGTACAGAACACGGTGTGGGGGTAGGGCAGTGTGTATGGGGCAGGTTACTGTGTGTAGGTCAGGGCACTGTGTGTGAGGCAGGTCACTGTGTGTGAGGCAGGGTAACGTGTAAGGCAGGGCACTGTGTGTGAGGCAGAGCACCGTGTGTGAGGCAGGTCACTGTGTGTGAGGCAGGGTAACGTGTAAGGCAGGGCACTGTGTGTGAGGCAGGGCACCGTGTGTGAGGCAGTGTAACGTGTAAGGCAGGGCACTGTGTGTGAGGCAGGGCACCGTGTGTGAGGCAGGGTAACGTGTGAGGCAGGTCACTATGTGTGAGGCAGGTCACTGTGTATGATGTAGAACGTTCTATGTGGAGGAAGACATTGCATGTGGGACAGAGCATCTTATGTAGTATAAAGCACTGTGTTAGGGTAGGGAACTGTACGGTACTGGGCACTGTGTGAGACAGGGTTCTGTGTCTGAGGAAGAGCACCGTGTATGGCTCAGAGAATGTTTGTAGGCCAAAGCCCTATATTTGGCGACGTGTGTATGGGGCAGGGCATTGTGTGTGTGTGTGTGTGTGTGTGTGTGTGTGTGTGTGTGTGTGTGTGACGAGGTACAGATTGTTGGACCAGGCACTATATGAAGGGTTCAACACCGTGTGCGAGGCGGTACACTTCGGATGGGGAAGGCAATGTTTGCGGGGGCAGAACATTATAGGTGGGGCTGGGCACAATCTGTTGAATGTCGGGCAAAGATTTAGAAGAGGCGCAGTGTAAGTGGAGTGAGGGATTGTGTGCGTAGCCACGAGCTCACCTCACTCCCGACCCACCCAGATGACCTGGGGTTCCGCACAAGGTCCAGCAGCGCCCCGGCAGGACAGTCAACCTCCGCGGCCTCGTTGTACACAGTCTGCAGCTGCAGGAACGGCACAGCTACAGCGGAACATTTAACATGTTCGGTACCGCAAGCTTAGGTCATTCCTGGGTGAGTATTGCAGGCCTTCAACACGTTCGAATCCCACCAGCAGCGGCCTGAGTGTAGCAACCGTCCACTTGTTCTCGGACACCAGTGAAGTAAACAGTTTTCTTTTTTTTTTTTCCCCTCGCCTTTCGTGCCGTGAAAACCCACCAGTTTACTTTCACAGTTTTCGTTCTGGCAGTGTATGGCTGGAGCCCAGGACAGCGAGCCGGCAAGTGTCTCCTCTGTGCTGGGGGGGAGGGGGGGGGGGGGGATGGGAGACATCCCTGGCGGGGGAAAAATACGCGAGGCTCTTACCGTAGTTGATTGGCTGGCCAGGAGCCTTCATGTTAATTAGTGATCCTGATAATTAGGTTTGAAATATGAACAAACTCGCCGAGATAAAATCAGAGGAATTGGTGTATTTTTCTTGAGGCAGCGATGGTCCAGTTGGTGAGTGGCTGCGGCTGTGTGTACTGTGCGAGTTTTACCTGCTCGAGGACGATGGCCGGAGAGCAGGTACTGGCGGTGTGTGTTACGTCCCTTGTACTGCTGCCTCCATTGTGGTGCCACCTCACTCATTAGACATTCCTTTGTCCCTGTCTCTCATACAGGTATCTATCTATCTATCTATTTGTTATCTATACCTCTTACTCTCTATCTTTCATTTTCTCCTTTCATTCCGCATCCCCTGCACCACTGCACGCGCCAGCCTTCCGTCATGTCTTCTTCTCCATCCCTCTCACCAACATTCGTCTTTCATCACGCCCTCTCCACTATCACTCTTCCGTTCTGCTTCTTCTCTCTTTCTCTATTCTTTTTTTTTCTTCTTCTTTTACATCCTATTCTCTCAACGTTTCTCTTTTATTTGCCTCTTTCCCGCCAACTATTCGCTCCCTCCTCTCTCCTTTTCCCCTTCTGCCTCCCCTCTCCCCTTACACTTATGTCACCCTCTTCTCGCCCCTTCCTCTTGATCCGACGTATGTTTACCTCCAGGGGAACGATGGGGGTCATTTGAGGTCATTTGGCAGCAAACGAGGTGGGACTTGTTTTCCCTGTGTCGGGCGGGTCTCGAAAAGTGTCGCATCTCGACCCCACCTCTACTGATTGTTTAGGGCCTTGATGAAATACGTGTCCATATGGTTAGCCTGGGGCTCCAGGATGTCTACTTACTGGGAACTAGTTGTGTGTGTCTGGCTGGCAATGATGGTTACTTGAGGGGGGGTGAGGTGGGTCCGGTTACTTTGGTTTACGTCTGTAAATGACACTCAACCTTGTATGGTAGATCACTTACAAGGCTGTGTAAATGGTGTGGCTTTATCTTGGAAAATGAAGGAATTACCTGAGGTCTTTAGTGCTGATGCAAGCGCGGGAGCCGCACCATTAACTCCTTTTTGAAATGTGTTTACCCAAGCGAGTATATAACACATCGCTACCAGAGTATGTTATGTGTGCGGATTTGTACATTATGACCAACACTTTAAGCACATACACACACACACACACACACACACACACACACACACACACACACACACACACACACACACACACGAGATGAGAGAAGAACTAACATAACCAAAGGAAAGAAAGTAGAATGATTAAAGACCAGGAAAGATCAGAAGGGACTCTTCTGCATGTCCCAGACAATACTGAACACGAAGAATTAGCCAGAACACGAGATAAGACAGAGATAACAAAGCAGTCACTTGAGCTTCTCTTTATAGCAAACTTCAACAATTACCGCTAGACCCAAGTGCGGCGTTCATTTCGTTTCTGCTACTCTTGATCAGGATAGCTGACACCCAGCCAGCCATGATTAAGCACAAAAATAAAATATTTAAAGTAGTCTGTCGCTGCTGAGTTCGTTACTCCTGGACAAGTTCCCGTCATAACCTGCGATTCTCTCTCCTCTGAAAAAGCAAAATACATACAGTAGACTTGACCTGCTGCTCCAGCCAACACAAGGTTGACAAGTTCACGCTTCTGCATTTAGAGAAGTTGCTAGATCACTGGCAGAGCTCCGGCCGCACGCCAGCCACAGCTGACACTGGAACTGTTATTCTGGCAGAACAAATTGTTCTTCTTGTTGTTTTTTGTAATCTCGTATCACACAAACGGCCACACGTATCAAATACACAGTGTTACCCTTTCAAAGTCCCAGCAGCTTACCTCCGTTCACATGGCTCTCATGCTGACGCCATACTCGGGACTTGGGTCTCGAATATGAAACAAACGAGTCGTACCTTCCAGTCGTGGAATATTACCATGCAAGAACCAGCCCTCGTCATCGAGGAAGTTCATCATGAAATAATCTTAACGTCACAGTAGAGAGGCTGCTAAGTAAACTGTGGGTTTCGTCAACGCTTTAAATCACAACAGATATGCCTGTTGAATTTTAGTTCACGTGTGCCACGTAACGGCATTGTATGATATCATGTGAGAGGGCTTCGGAAAGTACAGGGTTTGTTTACAAAAAGACGCCCAGTCGCTTCTCATTCCTGCTGATTGACCATGTGCGTTGCTATGATGGGATGAAAAGCCCAGCATTAGTAACAGCTCATATATCGACAACACGAGGTGAGGAGCAGGAAAATATCTGCTGGCCAGGTAGACCCTTGCATATATAATAGTAATGTGAGACTGCATAGCCTCCAGTTATTACTTGCTCACTTGTGTTGCTACAAGACCAGGGCACTGAGGAGGATTAGATCCAAAGCACAGACATGTGCCTGTACTTGGACTACACAGCCAGTCAGGAGCATGATACGGTGGTCTCCTTAACGTGGAGACTGGTTCACTCTGCACCACCTCCGCAAGAATAACGTCAATACGGTTTGACACGTCTCTTCTTCCACAGTATTGGCACCTGTCCGGCGGCTCTGGTTGTCTCCTCACTGGAGAAGTGGCTGCAGGGAGATGGCAGAACTCCTGCTGATGCCGCCGATGACTGAGATGGTGACCCCTGGCCTGGCAGCTTCGTTTACACCTGTTGTTATATCCAGCTAACGTCTCTTATGTACCATGGGATGACGGTTGTTCTAAGCAGCATTGTATTCCTTTGGGGTAGGTGGGTGGAGGGGGACTGATATCTCTAGGGGCCTCTCTGCCTGCAGCTGAAGGGCGAGTGCCAAGATCGTACTGTTCAGACCTGATTACTACCTCTGCTGACCAGTCAAGTCCAACCTCGGAGCAATAATGTCTAACAGCCTAACTTTCAACGAACCCATCAAAACAACGGTTGCCTCATACAGAGGGATGGTAGGCTGGATCCTGCGGACGTTCAAGACAAGGGAAGAAAATCCAATAATGGTAATATTCAAAGCGTTAATTCTTGTATGAATATGATATTGTTGCGAAATCATAAAGTGTTAAAAGATCTTTCACAGCCCAAATATATTTGCAGTAAGTAATTTCAAATTACCGAGAATGCTGAAATCTCTGAAGCCTATACTTCCTAGAGCACAGATGGGAGAAGTATATCATCATCTATACCTGGAAAACCCTAGAAGGCAAGGTTCCCAACTTACAATTAGGAATAAAATCCTACTGGCACGACGGACATGGAAGACTTAACATACTACCTCTAAAATCAAAAGGCGCTATATATGTATGCATTAAAAGAGAAAACACCTTAAACATCCGGGCCCCAGGAATTTTCAACACCTTTCCAGCTAAGAAAGAGGATGGGAGGCACAGCAGAGAAGTTTGAGAGTGCCCTACACAGTTTGCCAGACCAACCAGGCTGTGGGGGGTACGTAGGCATGAGGGCTGCAGCTTGCTACAGCTTGGTCGACCAACAACCAAATCCAACAGCCTGGGCCTAAACCAGGCTGTGTAGGTGATGATCCCCAAAGACTTCACAAGGTATTCACCAGGTTTTGATGGTAGGATACATCATGGCCGTCAATGTTGCCGTGATCCAGGCCACAGCACGCAGTGGCTACTACATCCGCCACGACTCCTCGGGAGAAAGGTCCCATTTGGATGTCTGGTATGTTACAGGGACGGGGGCATCCCTGAAGTCCAGACAACACATTGTGATGGTACGTGTCTGCGCCACCTGACCCTTACGATCTTGATGGTTGTGCATGATAGCCGTCTAGCCAACAGGTTACCTGTGTGGTTACCACCCTCGCTCAACCGCCACCCAGCGAAGAGTTTGAAAAGAATAGATGAAGGCAGATGACAGCCCCCATCATTATCCTTCGAATACACTGTGGCTACGCCAAGCTATACCAAGGACATAGGCATGTCTGTTCGGTGTAGAATTCCCTGACATATGCACAATTAAGACTGTCCCTATAGCTTTCCTTGATGCAGTGGATCTGTAGATGCCTGTGCTAGGCTAGCATAGCACTGTATGTCTCTGTTTACGTTAAGCTCATATAGCCTAACCTTTCTTAATCATTTCTTAACTAGTGAGGTGCTATGGTCCCAGCCTCACTCTCGATAGTCCTGTGAGTTAACCACAAGTGATCATCCCCAGACGCCACCCTCCTCGTCTTCCACCACGTAATCAACAAGCCAAAAATCACCCGGACTTCCCATGCGGGTAGGGTGACCACAAGAGACCATAACACCCCTGAGGAGAGACAAGCACCATCCAAAACCCTCAGGGGGGAAAACTAAAAGGGTTCCTGGTGAGGGGAGGCGCCAGAGCCATAATCAACTGAACGAAACTGGCGCCAGCCTCACTGGAAGGTCGAGTTTTGAGAGAGAATATTTCCACCAGTAGCTACATCATACGTTAACTTTCAGCATACGATCCACCTAGTGTCAGCCTACTGCAATCATCATTATCTCTGGCTACTGTCTGTGTTACTGGTCAGGCCTGCTCCCCTGGTCATAAGGCAGGGCTGATGACCTGGGAACTCAGTATGGAGAAGTTGGACTAGCCAAAGTAGCTTGCACTGTGGGGTAGTTAGCGACGCATACTTATCTTCCTAAGTAAACCTAATTGTTGTTTCCCTAAGATGACCATTACTATGTAAGACGAGCTTATTGTAGTTAGTGTTTGTCATTAACTGCTTTAACTTCTTTCTTTAATTTGTCTTTATGTGTAATGTTAAGTTAATGTTGATCATAACCATAATACGAACCGTGCCTTTCAATAACACCCTCACCCCTCCGTTTATCTCCCATTTGCATAGTTCTTGCCTCACTGCTGGTACTGTCTGTGTTGTCGTGCAGTAGAGTCTGGCCTCTGGCGGACAGTCGTAACAGGATGAACAACATAATGCCGTGGAAAGGGGAAGGGAGAAGCCATCTGTGTGATCCAAAGTCCATCTGCAACCCGATGCCCGTCAGTGACATGTGGCCCAGACTGTGTTAACGTAACTGGTGAATCTAGTAAGCAATACCTATATGTAGAGGACTCGGAACTATGAAAATAACCATCACACAAAAACAACAGATCCTCTGATATTTGAAAATTACTTTCCAGATCAGTGCTAAGCTTCAGATCTTGTATTCTGTAAGTGTAAATGGGTCAGCAGTGGGTACAGTCCGCACTAGAACATTTCTGGGAAGAGCTAAATGCGGAAAATACAAAAAGGACGTAATTCTAGGTAGACCGATTGCAATCCACAAAACAATCAAAATGAAATCTCTCTCTCTCTCTCTCTCTCTCTCTCTCTCTCTCTCTCTCTCTCTCTCTCTCTCTCTCTCTCTCTCTCTCTCTCTCTCTCTCTCTCTCACGGCTGAATTCAGCAAAACAAAATAAACACAATATCTGCACAGTTCCTCACTGTACCACGTCAAAACACGAACCAATTTGGTGTCCTTACATCACCAAATAATAACATGGTGGAAACTCAGTAACATTATTCTTCCAAGAAAACCAAACCACGACTCCTTGCTCGCTCTTTGTGAATGCTAAAGTAAAATCCACTTAGCTGGCAGGCAGCATACATGTTCTTTGGCATATGTACTGAATGAGTCAAGGTCATGTCACCCGTACCTCAATGGTGCTCATGACACACATCAGGTTGTCAGTCATGTGAGATCTTACCGTTACACACGATGCTAACCAGGTCTCCCTACCATATTATAGTTTCAGCCAAGGATTTTCTGATTTCCTATCAGTCTAATGGGACACCACAGAAATTTTGGCCCATTTGTCTGGAGCGCGACGATTCTCCATTCTCTCTTAAGTGACCCTACCATTACATTGTTAAGTGTAATGCCTCAAGACCCAGTTTCTACGCATCTCTCTATCGAAAACTCCTCACACTTCTCGTCTCTCCATTGACGGTTACGTAATTCCATCTCGCGACTCAATGAACATAGTTGGTATTAATGTAACATCCACTCTTTCTTGGAAACCCCACATTACAGGAATAGATAAGTCTGCCTTTAAGAAACTTGGTGTCATGTTTAGATGTCGAAACCTTTTCTGAGCAGTTGCTCCGTTTATAACAAGGGATTGAGTCGTCCTTGTATGGAGTTCTGCTCTCACATTTGGGGTGGTTCCAGCTCTGCATCCTTACTTGAGAGAGTTGAGTCGAAAGCGGTCCGACTTATAAACCATCCCTGGATAACTTCCAAACTTGACCTCCTTGCCCTACACCGCAATGTTGCTTCACTTTCCCTCTTCTATAGGTATTACTTTGGTTTCTGCTCCCGAGAGCTGGCTGCTTGTGTGCCCCCACCACTAGGTAGACCACGCAATACTCGTTAAGCTGCTGGGTCAAATAATTATTCTGTGGCCATCGGCCATGTCTTTCCCAATAACTATAATCCGGCATATTTTAGAAAACAGGTCTTTCACTTTCTCAAAAATTCGTAAATACTTTAGCTTTGCTTTTATTTTTCCTTTTCATAATTCTCTCTATATTTCAATTAAGGCCCGGCCTTGATGTGGACTTTGGTCCGTGACTGGAACCTTCAACATAAAAAAAAATCCTGAAAATAACATCTTTTGTCGTTATAACAACCGACATCTTCATTCAGTGATATCTCCAATAATAACATCACTTATCTTTATATATATATATATATATATATATATATATATATATATATATATATATATATATATATATATATATTTTTTATTATTATACTTTGTCGCTGTCTCCCGCGTTTGCGAGGTAGCGCAAGGAAACAGACGAAAGAAATGGCCCAACCCCCCCCCCCCCTACACATGTATATACATACGTCCACACACGCAAATATACACACCCACACAGCCTTCCATGGTTTACCCCAGACGCTTCACATGCCCTGCTTCAATCCACTGACAGCACGTCAACCCCGGTATACCACATCGCTCCAATTCACTCTATTCCTTGCCCTCCTTTCACCCTCCTGCATGTTCAGGCCCCGATCACACAAAATCTTTTTCACTCCATCTTTCCACCTCCAATTTGGTCTCCCTCTTCTCCTTGTTCCCTCCACCTCCGACACATATATCCTCTTGGTCAATCTTTCCTCACTCATCCTCTCCATGTGCCCAAACCACTTCAAAACACCCTCTTCTGCTCTCTCAACCACGCTCTTTTTATTTCCACACATCTCTCTTACCCTTACGTTACTCACTCGATCAAACCACCTCACACCACACATTGTCCTCAAACATCTCATTTCCAGCACATCCATCCTCCTGCGCACAACTCTATCCATAGCCCACGCCTCGCAACCATACAACATTGTTGGAACCACTATTCTTCAAACATACCCATTTTTGCTTTCCGAGATAATGTTCTCGACTTCCACACATTCTTCAAGGCCCCCAGGATTTTCGCCCCCTCCCCCACCCTATGATCCACTTCCGCTTCCATGGTTCCATCCGCTGCCAGATCCACTCCCAGATATCTAAAACACTTCACTTCCTCCAGTTTTTCTCCATTCAAACTCACCTCCCAATTGACTTGACCCTCAACCCTACTGTACCTAATAACCTTGCTCTTATTCACATTTACTCTTAACTTTCTTCTTCCACACACTTTTCCAAACTCAGTCACCAGCTTCTGCAGTTTCTCACATGAATCAGCCACCAGCGCTGTATCATCAGCGAACAACAACTGACTCACTTCCCAAGCTCTCTCATCCCCAACAGACTTCATACTTGCCCCTCTTTCCAATACTCTTGCATTTACCTCCCTAACAACCCCATCCATAAACAAATTAAACAACCATGGAGACATCACACACCCCTGCCGCAAACCTACATTCACTGAGAACCAATCACTTTCCTCTCTTCCTACACGTACACATGCCTTACATCCTCGATAAAAACTTTTCACTGCTTCTAACAACTTGCCTCCCACACCATATATTCTTAATACCTTCCACAGAGCATCTCTATCGGGAAGGTATATATATATATATATATATATATATATATATATATATATATATATATATATATATATATATATATATGGTGTGGGAGGAAAGTTGTTAGAAGCAGTGAAAAGTTTTTATCGAGGATGTAAGGCATGTGTACGTGTAGGAAGAGAGGAAAGTGATTGGTTCTCAGTGAATGTAGGTTTGCGGCAGGGGTGTGTGATGTCTCCATGGTTGTTTAATTTGTTTATGGATGGGGTTGTTAGGGAGGTAAATGCAAGAGTATTGGAAAGAGGGGCAAGTATGAAGTCTGTTGGGGATGAGAGAGCTTGGGAAGTGAGTCAGTTGTTGTTCGCTGATGATACAGCGCTGGTGGCTGATTCATGTGAGAAACTGCAGAAGCTGGTGACTGAGTTTGGTAAAGTGTGTGGAAGAAGAAAGTTAAGAGTAAATGTGAATAAGAGCAAGGTTATTAGGTACAGTAGGGTTGAGGGTCAAGTCAATTGGGAGGTGAGTTTGAATGGAGAAAAACTGGAGGAAGTGAAGTGTTTTAGATATCTGGGAGTGGATATGGCAGCGGATGGAACCATGGAAGCGGAAGTGGATCATAGGGTGGGGGAGGGGGCGAAAATTCTGGGGGCCTTGAAGAATGTGTGGAAGTCGAGAACATTATCTCGGAAAGCAAAAATGGGTATGTTTGAAGGAATAGTGGTTCCAACAATGTTGTATGGTTGCGAGGCGTGGGCTATGGATAGAGTTGTGCGCAGGAGGATGGATGTGCTGGAAATGAGATGTTTGAGGACAATGTGTGGTGTGAGGTGGTTTGATCGAGTGAGTAACGTAAGGGTAAGAGAGATGTGTGGAAATAAAAAGAGCGTGGTTGAAAGAGCAGAAGAGGGTGTTTTGAAGTGGTTTGGGCACATGGAGAGGATGAGTGAGGAAAGATTGACCAAGAGGATATATGTGTCGGAGGTGGAGGGAGCAAGGAGAAGAGGGAGACCGAATTGGAGGTGGAAAGATGGAGTGAAAAAGATTTTGTGTGATCGGGGCCTGAACATGCAGGAGGGTGAAAGGAGGGCAAGGAATAGAGTGAATTGGAGCGATGTGGTATACCGGGGTTGACGTGCTGTCAGTGGATTGAATCAAGGCATTTGAAGCGTCTGGGGTAAACCATGGAAAGCTGTGTAGGTATGTATATTTGCGTGTGTGGACGTATGTATATACATGTGTATGGAGGGGGGGGGGGGTTGGGCCATTTCTTTCGTCTGTTTCCTTGCGCTACCTCGTAAACGCGGGAGACAGCGACAAAGTATAAAAAGAAAAAAAAAATATATATATCCCTGGGGATAGGGGAGAAAGAATACTTCCCACGCTTTCCCTGCGTGTTTTAGAAGGCGACTAAAAGGGGAAGGAGCGGAGGGCTGGAAATCCACCCCTCTCATTCTTAATTTTCCAAAAGAAGAAACAGAGAAGGGGCCAAGTGAGGACATTCCCTCTAAGACTCAGTCCTGTTTTTAACGCTACCTCGCTAACGCGGGAAATGGCTAATATGTACGGAAAAAGAAAAAAAAAAAAAAAAAAAAAAAAATATATATATATATATATATATATATATATATATATATATATATATATATATATATATATATATATATATATATATATTTTTGCTTTGTCGCTGTCTCCCGCGTTTGCGAGGTAGCGCAAGGAAACAGACGAAAGAAATGGCCCCCCCCCCCCATACACATGTATATACATACGTCCACACACGCAAATATACATACCTACACAGCTTTCCTTGGTTTACCCCAGACGCTTCACATGCCCCGATTCAATCCACTGACAGCACGTCAACCCCGGTATACGACATCGCTCCAATTCACTCTATTCCTTGCCCTCCTTTCACCCTCCTGCATGTTCAGGCCCCGATCACACAAAATCTTTTTCACTCCATCTTTCCACCTCCAATTTGGTCTCCCTCTTCTCCTCGTTCCCTCCACCTCCGACACATATATCCTCTTGGTCAATCTTTCCTCACTCATTCTCTCCATGTGCCCAAACCATTTCAAAACACCCTCTTCTGCTCTCTCAACCACGCTCTTTTTATTTCCACACATCTCTCTTACCCTTACGTTACTTACTCGATCAAACCACCTCACACCACACATTGTCCTCAAACATCTCATTTCCAGCACATCCATCCTCCTGCGCACAACTCTATCCATAGCCCACGCCTCGCAACCATACAACATTGTTGGAACCACTATTCCTTCAAACATACCCATTTTTGCTTTCCGAGATAATGTTCTCGACTTCCACACATTCTTCAAGGCTCCCAGAATTTTCGCCCCCTCCCCCACCCTATGATCCACTTCCGCTTCCATGGTTCCATCCGCTGCCAGATCCACTCCCAGATATCTAAAACACTTCACTTCCTCCAGTTTTTCTCCATTTAAACTCACCTCCCAATTGACTTGACCCTCAACCCTACTGTACCTAATAACCTTGCTCTTATTCACATTTACTCTTAATGTGATGTGAGAAGGAGATGGAGTGAGTATTTTGAAGGTTTGTTGAATGTGTTTGATGACAGAGTGGCAGATATAGGGTGTTTTGGTCGAGGTGGTGTGCAAAGTGAGAGGGTTAGGGAAAATGATTTGGTAAACAGAGAAGAGGTAGTAAAAGCTTTGCGGAAGATGAAAGCCGGCAAGGCAGCAGGTTTGGATGGTATTGCAGTGGAATTTATTAAAAAAGGGGGTGACTGTATTGTTGACTGGTTGGTAAGGTTATTTAATGTATGTATGACTCATGGTGAGGTGCCTGAGGATTGGCGGAATGCGTGCATAGTGCCATTGTACAAAGGCAAAGGGGATAAGAGTGAGTGCTCAAATTACAGAGGTATAAGTTTGTTGAGTATTCCTGGTAAATTATATGGGAGGGTATTGATTGAGAGGGTGAAGGCATGTACAGAGCATCAGATTGGGAAAGAGCAGTGTGGTTTCAGAAGTGGTAGAGGATGTGTGGATCAGGTGTTTGCTTTGAAGAATGTATGTGAGAAATACTTAGAAAAGCAAATGGATTTGTATGTAGCATTTATGGATCTGGAGAAGGCATATGATAGAGTTGATAGACATGCTCTGTGGAAGGTATTAAGAATATATGGTGTGGGAGGCAAGTTGTTAGAAGCAGTGAAAAGTTTTTATCGAGGATGTAAGGCATGTGTACGTGTAGGAAGAGAAGAAAGTGATTGGTTCTCAGTGAATGGAGGTTTGCGGCAGGGGTGTGTGATGTCTCCATGGTTGTTTAATTTGTTTATGGATGGGGTTGTTAGGGAGGTGAATTCAAGAGTTTTGGAAAGAGGGGCAAGTATGAAGTCTGTTGGGGATGAGAGAGCTTGGGAAGTGAGTCAGTTGTTGTTCGCTGATGATACAGCGCTGGTGGCTGATTCATGTGAGAAACTGCAGAAGCTGGTGACTGAGTTTGGTAAAGTGTGTGAAAGAAGAAAGTTAAGAGTAAATGTGAATAAGAGCAAGGTTATTAGGTACAGTATATATATATATATATATATATATATATATATATATATATATATATATATATATATATATATATATATATATATACATATATATATATATATATATATATATATATATATATATATATATATATATATATATATATATATATATATATATATATATATATATATATATTATATATATATATATATATATATATATATATATATATATATATATATATATATATATTTATATATATATGAATATATATGAATATATATATATATATATATATATATATATATATATATATATATATATATATATATATATATATATATATATATATATATATATATATATGTTGGTGACTGAGCTTGGTAAAGTGTGAGAGAGAAGAAAGTTGACAGTAAATATGAATAAGAGCAAGGTTATTAGGTTCGGTAGGGTTGAGGGACAAGTTAATCGGGAGGTAAGTTGAAATGGAGAAAAACTAGAGGAAGTGAAGTGTTTTAGATATCTGGGAGTGGACTTAGTAGCGGATGGAACCATGGAAGCGGAAATGAGTCACAAGGTGGCGGAGTGAGCGAAGATTCTGGGAGCGTTGAAGAATATGTGGAAGGCGAGAACATTATCTCGGAGAGGAAAAATGGGTATGTTTGAAGGAATAGTGGTTTCAATAATGTTATATGGTTGCGAGGCATAGGCTATAAATAGGGTTGTGCGGAGGAGGGTGGATGTGTTGGAAATGAAATGTTTGAGGACAATATGTGGTGCGAGGTGGTTTGATCGAGTAAGTAATGAAAGGGTAAGGGAAATGTGTGGTAATAAAAAGAGTGTGGTTGAGAGAGCAGAAAATGGCGTGTTGAAATGGTTTGGACACATGGAGAGAATGAGTGAGGAAAGATTGACCAAGAGGATATATGTGTCAGATGTGGAAGGAAGAAGGTGAAGCGGGAGACCAAATTGGAGGTGGAAGGATAGAGAGAAACGATTTTGAGCGATCGGGGCCTGAACATACAACAGGGTTGAAGGCGTGCAAGGTATAGAGTGAATTGGAACGATGTGGTATACCAGGTCGACGCGCTGTCAATAGATAGAACTAAGGCATGTTAAGCTTCACGGGTAAACCATGGAAAAGTCTGTGGGGCCTGAATGTGGAAAAAGGGAACTGTGGTTTCGGTGCATTACACATGACAGCTAGAAACTGAGTGTGAGCGAATGTGGCCTTTTTTGACTTTTCATGGCGCTACCTCGCTGGAAGGGGGTGGGGGTGCTATTTCCATGTGTGGCGGGGTGGCGACGAGCATGGATGAAGTCAGCAAATATAAATATGTATATGTGTATATATGTATACTCTGTGTATGTATATATATGTGCGTGTGAGGGCGTTCATGTATATACATGTGTATGTGGGTGGGCTGGGCATTCTTCGTCTGTTTCTTTGCGCTACCTCGCTGACGCGGGAGACTGCGGTTAAGGATAATGTGTGTGTGTGTGTGTGTATATATATATATATATATATATATATATATATATATATATATATATATATATAGAACCTAATTACCTAAAATCTATCCAAAATTTGTCATGACCATAATTCGAGAGTATGATGTTCCTGCCCCTGGTATTGAGTGTGAACATGTCAAGATCAGAGCTTCAGTTCGCGTCTGGCGTCGGGTGATGACGTATGCTCCCTCGCCTGGCCTCCCGCACCATATGACCTGCCCTAATGCTCTTAATGCTCCGTATTAGCGTAATGAAGGCAGACTGGGGCCATTGTGTAGCCCGAGTCAGGCACAGTAGGAGCCAAGTTGGAACACTGGCATTCATTAGCCCCGGCCCCGCGCCCTCTCGTCCCCTTCTTAGCCTGGCAACGCCCTCTACCCATCCGCTGCACCCTCGCCCGCCCATCTGGTCCCTTTCAACACATACCAACGCACTCTACCTCGTCACGTGTCAACGCTCTCTACCTCGTCACGTGTCAACGCTCTCTACCTCGTCACGTGTCAACGCTCTCTACCTCGTCACGTGTCAACGCACTCTACCTCGTCACGTGTCAACGCACTCTACCTCGTCACGTGTCAACGCTCTCTACCTCGTCACGTGTCAACGCTCTCTACCTCGTCACGTATCAGCGCTCTCTACCTCGTCACGTGTCAACGCTCTCTACCTCGTCACGTGTCAACGCTCTCTACCTCGTCACGTGTCAACGCTCTCTACCTCGTCACGTGTCAACGCTCTCTACCGCGTCACGTGTCAACGCTCTCTACCTCGTCACGTGTCAACGCTCTCTACCTCGTCACGTGTCAACGCTCTCTACCTCGTCACGTGTCAACGCTCTCTACCTCGTCACGTGTCAACGCTCTCTACCTCGTCACGTGTCAACGCTCTCTACCTCGTCACGTGTCAACGCTCTCTACCTCGTCACGTGTCAACGCTCTCTACCTCGTCACGTGTCAACGCACTCTACCTCGTCACGTGTCAACGCACTCTACCTCGTCACGTGTCAACGCTCTCTACCTCGTCACGTGTCAACGCTCTCTACCTCGTCACGTGTCAACGCTCTCTACCTCGTCACGTGTCAACGCTCTCTACCGCGTCACGTGTCAACGCTCTCTACCTCGTCACGTGTCAACGCTCTCTATCCATACTCACCCCACTTCCAAAATACAAACAAACTGGAGTCTCTTTGAAGAGTTCTACAGTCTTTTGAAACTTCATGGAAACAATGGAACTTTCAAGTCATTCTAAACTTCTTGAAAATAGAATGTAACTTACATGAACAGTTCTGAAGTCTTAGAATTTCTCGGAGTCCCTTCCAAGGATGTTTCTGAAGCTTCGTGAGACTTTCTGAAAACTTCCTGTGATTTATCAAGGACGTTCTTCAACTTCACGACTCACTTTGACACAGAACTAAATTTACAGAAAAATTCCTGGTGATCTTATGATACGAGAAACTTAGAATTGTTCTTGTCTAGTTTATGGAGTTCTGGGCACATAAACATTAGGTAGTCTCAAGAACCAGAGGGAACATTCTTAGACACTTTACGGTAACTTGTTATTTACTCTGTGTTTGGTTCTGGAGCATTTAAGACTTTAAGAAGCATTCCAGGTCATAACTGAGTCTGCTTTTGGTATCAAAATATGTTAGGAAATACTGGTCAATCTTAACGTTTCTGATATATTATGGAAACTTTCTTTAAGTTAACTATATATATATATATATATATATATATATATATATATATATATATATATATATATATATATATATATATATATATATATATGTATATATATATATATATATATATATATATATATATATATATATATATATATATATATATTTATATATATATACATTTTTGTCGCTGTCTCCCGCGTTTGCGAGGTAGCGCAAGGAAACAGACGAAGAAATGGCCCAACCCACCCCCATACACATGTATATACATACGTCCACACACGCAAAATATACATACCTACACAGCTTTCCATGGTTTACCCCAGACGCTTCACATGCCCTGATTCAATCCACTGACAGCACGTCAACCCCGGTATACCACATCGATCCAATTCACTCTATTCCTTGCCCTCCTTTCACCCTCCTGCATGTTCAGGCCCCGATCACACAAAATCTTTTTCACTCCATCTTTCCACCTACAATTTGGTCTCCCACTTCTCCTCGATCCCTCCACCTCCGACACATATATCCTCTTGTTCAATTTTTCCTCACTCATTCTCTCCATGTGTCCAAACCATTTCAAAACACCCTCTTCTGCTCTCTCAACCACGCTCTTTTTATTTCCACACATCTCTCTTACCCTTACGTTACTTACTCGATCAAACCACCTCACACCACACATTGTCCGCAAACATCTCATTTCCAGCACATCCATCCTCCTGCGCACAACTCTATCCATAGCCCACGCCTCGCAACCATACAACATTGTTGGAACCACTATTCCTTCAAACATACCCATTTTTGCTTTCCGAGATAATGTTCTCGACTTCCACACATTCTTCAAGGCTCCCAGAATTTTCGCCCCCTCCCCCACCCTATGATCCACTTCCGCTTCCATGGTTCCATCCGCTGCCAGATCCACTCCCAGATATCTAAAACACTTCACTTCCTCCAGTTTTTCTCCATTCAAACTTACCTCCCAATTGACTTGACCCTCAACCCTACTGTACCTAATAACCTTGCTCTTATTCACATTTACTCTTAACTTTCTTCTTCCACACACTTTACCAAACTCAGTCACCAGCTTCTGCAGTTTCTCACATGAATCAGCCACCAGCGCTGTAATCATCAGCGAACAACAACTGACTCACTTCCCAAGCTCTCTCATCCCCAACAGACTTCATACTTGCCCCTCTTTCCAAAACTCTTGCATTCACCTCCCTAACAACCCCATCCATAAACAAATTAAACAACCATGGAGACATCACACACCCCTGCCGCAAACCTGCATTCACTGAGAACCAATCACTTTCCTCTCTACCTACACGTACACATGCCTTACATCCTCGATAAAAACTTTTCACTGCTTCTAACAACTTGCCTCCCACACCATATATTCTTAATACCTTCCACAGAGCATCTCTATCAACTCTATCATATGCCTTCTCCAGATCCATAAGTGCTACATACAAATCCATATATATATATATATATATATATATATATATATATATATATATATATATATATATATATATATATATATATATATATATATATATATCATCTCGGATTTTTTCAGTGGCCTACACAATTCTCAAAATTGATTTCTAAATGATTCAGGGGAAAAAACTTGATGAAATTCTCTGACGCCTTGTCTACCAACTGTCATTATATATTTTGTCATATTGCAAAACTTATTATTTTTTCCAAAGCTTCTCACAAAATCTCTTGATACCCTACAAAGTTGTAAAAGTTCTAGAACATTCTTTCAGCTTTCCAAAAACGTATATTAAAATTCCTGACGACTAATTTAATTTTCTGGATTTCCTAAAGCGTTTCTTGAGTGTATCGGACACTCTGCCACTCACAACAATAACAAATGCTACCCAGATATTTCTCTGTCTCCCTGGAAGTCGGTTAGAAAGCCCTTGAGAAACCCCTGGCGTTCTCCCTACAGAATTCCCTAAAAGCTCGACCATCTTCCGGAAATCAGTTAAGTTCCTTAGAAGTCCGCATAGTCCTGTGAGACCCTGCAGGATCTCCACATCCCCCGTGAGGTCCCGGGGTCCTGCAGGATTCACAGGAACATCAAGGGTGTGGCCGCAAACCTTCACCAGACAATGCGATCTTCTGCGATCATCCAAGAACCTTGGGATCTCCGGCAAACCCGTACAGTCCCCAGAGACCCACTGGCATGTCATAGACCCCCGTGAGGCCGGAGACCGACTTTGATGATGGCGGGCAACGTGCCCACAACAGTGTCGTAACTTGAGGAGTTAATTAATTGGCGTCAGTCTGGGCGGTGAGCCGTTACCACCTCAGTACTTCCCGCGGCCAGTTGAACGCCTCCTCCCACCCCCCGCCCGCCCACACCCCACCCTTACAACAGCTGTATCTCCCCTCCCTCTCCCCTCCATGTACCTCCCCTCATACCCTTCTTCTTCCCTTCTTAGTCTGGTTTCCTTCCAGAAACGTTTCCTATATCAGACTTTTCCTCCATTCCCAGAGCTCCTTTCCGTGAACCACTGCCTTTCTCCTCACCTCTCACTCTACCCATTACCACACTCTCACAAGTCATGTCCCCTTCCTTCTTGTCTCCCTCTATTCTCACTTTCTTTTATCATACTTCCTTCCCACGAAGCTCTAATCCTTTCCATAATACCTTGACTTGTGTAAGATCTACCACCTTTTCCAGATTCCTTTCATTAACAATCTCATTCCCTCTTCCGGGACAACCCTCGCCTCTCTCCCAGCACTGCACTCCCAATTACCTCAACCACTCCCCTACTCCCACGATCCTACAGCAACTCACGTCGTCCCAGGTCGAACTCTCTAACACCCTGTCATCCTCCAGTGCCTCCCCAGCCCTTCATCCCTTCCAGGTACCTTCATTCCCTTCCGAGACCTGACACTTTCCTAGGCTTTCCAGTTCCCTTCCTGGTTTTACTCCTTTCCCAATATGTAATCCCTACCCTTGCCCCCGGTCCCCTCTGTGCCTGGCTCCCTCTCCCGTCCCTAGACTCCGCCTCCTCCCCTCCCCACCCACACCCACTCCTTCGCGTCCCCCGCTTTTCCATGACTATGGACCCAAAGGGAAGGAGTAACAGCTGGGTTGATTGTGAACTGACTGCCAACTAATAATAAGAGTTTGTTAGTCTAGGATTGCTTGCACTTAAACAGGGTTGGAACTGAAATTTTCAGCAGGAATCTAGATTCAAAGATTAAGCAGATTATGATAAAACCAATGATCAAGTCAGACCTAGTCCGGAAGACAGAGGTCAGGTAAGTCAGATGAAGTAACTTACAGCACTGGATGTTATATGGAAATGAGGTCTAACTAAAGGAACTCCTTCATTAAATAATCTTCCTTTCGTAGCAACACAACTAAGATTTCTACACCAATACCAGAGATTTTAATGCGAAGGGAAGTACACAATAATTATATGCTCTCTCTCACAAAACTTTGACATCAAAATAATAACAGAAGCTCGGATTATCCCTGCAAGGAACTTCTAAGTAGCAGCATCAACTAGACCAGTTCTACAGTTATCAATAAAGATTATACCAGGCAGGTGATAGAGTAATGCTCGGCGTAAATAAAAGAGTAATGATGTTTACAGCTCGCCATACATTATTTTGATCGATAGAACATCCAAAGTAATTATCAGTGTTGTGTATTAACACTCAAAACAACGTGAAAGAATGTTAAGTCTTCTTTTCATGAAAAAAATTAAGCCTCTAGAAAGATACAAAGAGAAAGTGATAGTAATCCTGGAATTCACTGGCATCATCTAACGAGGTAACCACAAGAGAAACGAACAAATCAATCTGACTGAAGATGACTTTCGATGTTAAATGATTCCTGACTGAGCAGAAGGTAGTGACACATCACAATGCTCTCCACCGACATAGATCTGACACCATCTCCCCAAGGACACTGACAGTTGTAAGTCAAGAAATTATATTTCTGATAATCTAAATATTTAACAAATTGTTACAAGAAGGGAAAGCACCAAATAATTGGATGTTCACAAGTAAAACGCAAATTTGAATAAGGAAAGAAAATAGAAAATGCAGTTGAAAGTACTATGCTTAATTTTCTAACTTCAGTTACATGCAAAATATAAATACGTTACTTGAGATAAACTCGCTAATAACCGATTATCAAAACGGTTTCTGAAACAAAAGATCAAAACGGTTTCTGAAACAAAAGATAACGTCTTACGGATCTTATGACTTCTCTTGTCTTGTGGACTAGGACAGGGACTTCAAGTACCTCAGATTCTATATACTTAGAACGTCCAAAAAGTTTTCGGCAATGGGCCATTTGAAAGAGTGGTACGATCAAAGCCCATGGTATTAAGATTCAGATATGTAAATGGACGACTAGCATACGGCTAATTGTTTCTTTCTCTACACCTCGATGCTTTGGAGCCCTTCTACCCACTCATGTCTTTCACAAAAACTATGACCTGGCACATTTTAAAAGACAGGTCTTTCACTTCCTCCAACAGTCATAAATATTTTCCCTTGTCTCTTCTTTTTCCGTTTCATTAACCTCTCTGCATTTCAATTAAGGCCCGGCCTTGATGTGGACCTTTTTCCGTGACTGGAGCCTTCAACGCAAAAATAAAAATGTGGGGGAAGGGGGATGGGGAGAATTTAAATGAGTAAGCATCTGAGTTCATCAACATGACGAGCGGGGTACCACAGGCCTCAGCGCCGGAACCCACACTGTTATCATCATCAATTACCTGGAGACAGGACTCACCAATAGAAATTCAAGATATACAGAGGATATCATATCATATGATGGTGCCAAGTTCAAGAACGACTGCTGAAGGATTCAAAATTATTTAGACAAAGTGATGCAGTGGGCGGAGTTAAGGCGAATGGGTTTCAGTGTTGACAAATGTAGAATGACGCATTCTCGTGAGAATATACAAAACTGTAAATCAGTTATGAGCGTAAATACGTAAACCGATGCTTAGCTGCACAAGAATGCAGCAAGCAGGATGTTAGCTCGCATAGTTAGAAATATAAACTACACAACGAAAGATACAATACCTGCTCTGATGTATTAGTCAGATCCCACCTGGAGTATGCTGTTCAGTTCTGGTCAGCAAACTTGATCAAAGTTGGAATAAAGGTGGAACGAACACATAAAATAGCAAGTAATGTTAGAGAGGACAAGTCGGTGTTCAAGAATAATTTTCTCTAAAAATGCCCACGTTTTCAGGAGATCTGGAAGGAGTTTTCAAAATGGTAATTGATTTCAACAATACTGAGTAAGAGGAGACAGATCAACAATAAAAAATAATGGCACGAAATTAAAGGGAAGAAGACGTAAATACTACCGTTGGGCCGAGGTCTGTGTCAGCCTGCAGAGTTAACTATCAGCTGATGCTGGCAGAGCGAAGGCAAGTATTGCAATGATATCAGTTAGTAGTAATTCAGTGCGTCAGGAAGAAAAAAAAACGCGCGCTTCTCTCCAGCAAATTACACTGCTTTTTGGCGCCGAGGACATTGTCCGGACTTCTCATCTCAACTTCTTACAAACACAAAATCTTAACCACGATTTCGTTTCAGATTTGAGCCTCCTCCTCTTAGAATCCAACTCCGGTGCTCTGTTTGGAAAGAAGGTCTGTCTCAGTCACACTTTTCTATATAATATCTATGACAGTATCTCCTCTGCTACCTGTCACCTAGCATCGCGACGGGAGCGGCGGGTAGGGAGGTGCCTTCTGCTATACAACTATGTCTCCATCACCAAGAAGATTAATCACGAGCTCACGATACTGTTACTCTCCTCCTGCAGATGACCTCATCATGGACCACCAGACCTCGTGGTTTATGTATCCCTTCCAGGTACTGTACTATCCTCCACTTCGAGTCCTCGGTCTCCGCTTCCCTCTCCACCCTCCAACACCTTCCGAAACCCTACCTCCTTCCCAGGCCCTCAAACTCTCCCCAAGCTCCCCTGTCATATCCCCTCTTCTTTTCCATACGCTCCTCCCCGCTCCCCTCCTTAGCACCCGCAAATTCCTTCTCTACTTCACAATGACTTCACTAGCCCGCACGCCGATCCCTCCCAGCCCCCTCCCTCATCCCTCGCCCTCTCACCCAGCCCCCAGTCTTCCCCTAGCCCTAATTCTCTTTCAAATTCCCTCATTCTCCCAACTCGCCTCCCTAACTCTAGTCCCATTCCCTTCCAGCTCGCCAGGTCGTATTCCTTCCCATCCTCAACTCCTTTCCCAACCCATACTACCTTCCCAGGGTCCCTATCCCTTCCCGGCTGTATATCTACCACAGTTTAGGACTACCTTCTCATGTTCTACTTCCTCCAAACATTCACCGCTCCTCATGCACTTACTCGCTACACAAGCCCTCTCCGATCCTCACTCCCTTGCCATTCCCTTACAGATTCCCACTCACTTTGCCAACCGTTTACATATTCCCACTCCCTTGTCAAGTCCTCTCCCGTCTCCACTCCTTTTCCCAGGCTTTCCTTTCACATTCAATCATTCACCATACACCAAACTCCCTTTCTATCTCTCCAACCCCCAAGTTCCTTCCCTACCTTCCCAGTCCCTCCTCAGACTCCGTTATGTTCCATATCCCTTGCTTTTCCCTGTGGCGTCACACCTCTCCCAGCCCCCACGTCCCCCAGCCTTGACCTCCCCAGCCCCCACGTCCCCCAGCCTTGACCTCCCCAGCCCCCACGTCCCCCAGCCTTGACCTCCCCAGCCCCCACGTCCCCCAGCCTTGACCTCCCCAGCCCCCACGTCCCCCAGCCTTGACCTCCCCAGCCCCCACGTCCCCCAGCCTTGACCTCCCCAGCCCCCACATCCCCCAGCCTTGACCTCCCCAGCCCCCACATCCCCAGTCTTAATCTCCCCTGCTCCCACATCCTCCAGCCTTAACCTCCCAGCCACAATTCTAATTAGCCCCCAACCTTTCCTTCAGAACCCCTGGCCCCATTCCCTTCTTAGCGCCTTTCTCCCTCCCCCTTCTTCAAGTATCCACTTCCTTCCTCACCTCACCACTCGGTTTCCTAGCTCCCCACTCCCCATTTTCTTCCCAATGCCCCTAAAGTCTCTTTTTGGTCACCACTTTCCTCCCCAGTTCCAGTCCTGTCCCTAAGAGTCACGTCCCATCTTAGCTCCAGCCTTGTCCCGAAACGTACCCCACCCCCTTCCCTCCCTCCCTCCCACTAGCTACAGTATTTCTCTCCATCCTCCAACACCACCTGAAGCCCCAACACATTCTCCCTCACAACCCCCCCCCCCCCCCCCTTCACATCCCTGATCCCTTGTCTTCTTTACTGTTACTCTTCCCCTCCTCTCAATGTCACTTCCACTTACTTCCTTCCTTCAATTCCCCCTCCCTCCCCCGCCTTCTTTGTCCCTACCCATCTCTCCCCCGCCTCCTTCTCCGTCCGGACGGACGGGTTTGGGCAACAGGGAGGCGCCTCCTCTGGTTTATAAGATCTGTCTGAAAAATATTTTCTTAATATTGTCTCCTAACAGCCCAAGGAGGGGCCCGGGGGTGGTGGGGGTGATGGATATTGGGG
Source organism: Panulirus ornatus (assembly GCF_036320965.1). Classification (NCBI taxonomy): domain Eukaryota; kingdom Metazoa; phylum Arthropoda; class Malacostraca; order Decapoda; family Palinuridae; genus Panulirus; species Panulirus ornatus. Next base: position 24,393,605 of record NC_092229.1, on the reverse strand, counting down.
AGAAGACGGCAAGTGGGGAGGTGGTTGTGAGTGGAGAGTTGATGAGAAACAGGGAGGTGAATGGGAGTGGGGAGGCGACGTGGGAGTGAGGTGGCAAGAAGTAGAAAAGCTCTGGGAAGTGAAGAGAAGAAGGGAAATGAAGAGAAGTGAAGGGGAGGGAAACGAAGAGGCGTTGAACTTGTTATGCTGAGAAACGCACACATTCTTACCTCATTAAAACTGGCTCATTATTAGTATAATTATAAGATTTTCAGCAACTCATTTAGCATCAGCAACCTTTTATTTCATACGCTGAAGAAAAAAAAAAGTTGCCCAACGGTAAAAAGGTGGCACCATAACGACTTTCTTCCAGGATGCTCTTGTTAACACATATCTGGAAAAGAAAGATTTGCTTGTTATACTCCACTTGAAATTGATTTTTGCCTCGTTCGCTTCTCGATTAGTGACTGTTGATGGGTTAACCTTTCCCGCTTTCCCTACCAACAGCGGTGTCCTTCAGGGTTCTACCGTGTCTCCTGCGATCTTCTCTCGCTTCATTATCGAGCTCCTTTCTTCAGCAGGCGGCCGGATACACTCATGCGCTGAAAATTCAACACAGCATACGTCCACCTCTGCTACACCCACTTCATCTTCTCTCGTTTGATCCACGTGTCGTTTCATCATAACAGCTTCCAAAGACTCAGATTTAGACAGGATTCCCGAGTGGGGTAGACTAACCTAGTCAACTTTAATGCCCTGAAATCCCGGTGGCCAGCCATCTCTTCTGCAACCACTCACAACTTTCCCATCTCCTTTAATGTCTCCGCTGTTCCACCACCCCATATATACGCCTGGTATGATCGCATCATCTTATCCACCTAAGAAAACCCATATAAATATCGAAGTCCATCTGTAGAAAAGTAGGAGTGTGGAATTCACTTCTTCAGAACAGTTTCTCCAATCGTACTATCAATTAATTCCTCCTCATTATGGAGCGCTGCCTTCACATCTGTGAAAGTTCCAGCTCTACATACCCACACCATATGAAGTTGAGTCCAGAGTAAGTCCGACTTAACTCTCAGTCTGATTTAAACACTTGTCCCACTTGCCCTACCCCACACTGTTGATTCTTTTTCCTTCTTCTTCTTTTTCTGCTCTCAAGAACTAGTTGCTTATGCGCCGCCCAGGCCATTGGCTAGACCATGCAACACCCAGAAAGCAAATGCGTCACATGACTGTTGTGTCATCGCGGGCAACGAAACTTTAAGGAAATATATGCGAACACGTAAGTAAACACACGGCGTTTCGCGTTGCAACAGTGTAAAAACAAACAGACGACTCACGGAAAATATCTATAATTACTGAGGCACAAGTAATGTCAGTCATGGGCTTGAAGTGAATCATACATCAAATTTAGTCTTGAATGTATCTATAACGTTTAATAGCTTAGATGTTGTGACCAGGTCACTCATTACTCTTCTTTCATCCCTGGTGGACAAATTAAAGGCCTCTAACATTTCTGTGTACGACATTTCTCATATCACTAATGCCTTCCTCCGGGCCCTTTGTGGTAACTCTTTGTGCTTCTTTAAATTCTGTGACTAAGCTTGATAGGCATATTCTAGTATTGGCCTCATGTAGGATGTGAGCATCTTTTTGAATATTTCCTCATTCACATACTAGAATGCTATTCCAACATTTGCCAGCAGACAGTTTTTCTCCTTCACTATTCTACTAACGTGGGACTCTGGTGATTGGGTTAGGGACGATGTCACCTCCCAGTCCCCCTCTCACAAGCAGATTGCTGCAGCTTCCACCCTGTTATATGATAATCATATCAAGGTCTTCTTCCGCTGTGTCTCATCCTCAATACGTTACGTTTACTAGGGTTGACTTTGTCTCATCCTCAATACGTTACGTTTACTAGGGTTGACTTTCATCAATGACGTATCAGACAAATGTTGGTGTTCGTCTGATAACGTCCCTTTGTGAGTTGAAACAGTCCTCTTCATCTTAAATTTCACTCATGACTTTGATATCATGCTCAGAACTATTCAGGTGTGAGTCTAGTCATTCATGGAAGGCATGTACGTAAGTCAAGGACAGCAAGAGTCCCAGAGCAGATCCTGCGGCAAACCACAGCTGACCCCTACTTATTGCGTCCTCTGCCTCCTTCCCTTAACCCCTTAGCCGCGACCTGAACCTACCCATCGGAATCGTCTCATCCTTACTCCTTTGAGATCCATCTCCTTCACCAGTCTCCTGTGTGTTACGCTGTCATAGATGCTTCCTGACGCTGTGGTGGTGTCTGTGGTGTAGCGGTTAGTGGCGTTTCTGACCGTGACGCATTCATGGGTTACCCAGGGTCGATCACAAAGGTTCCAATCCTGGTCGCGGCAATCAGTCCACAGTCAACCCAACTATTCATCCATCCCTTAAGGGTTGGTCAATAAAATGGGTACCTGGCTCAGGCTAGGGTATATATATATATATATATATATATATATATATATATATATATATATATATATATATATATATATATATATATATATATATTTTTTTTTTTTTTTTTTTTTCAAACTATTCGCCATTTCCCGAGTTAGCGAGGTAGCGTTAAGAACAGAGAACTGGGCCACTGAGGGAATATCCTCACCTGGCCCCCTTCTCTGTTCCTTCTTTTGGAAAATTAAAAAAAAAAAAAAATTGAGAGGGGAGGATTTCCAGCCCCCCGCTCCCTCCCCTTTTAGTCGCCTTCTACGACACGCAGGGAATACGTGGGAAGTATTCTTTCTCCCCTATCCCCAGGGTTGAGGGTCAAGTCAATTGGGAGGTGAGTTTGAATGGAGAAAAACTGGAGGAAGTGAAGTGTTTTTAGATATCTGGGAGTGGATCTGGCAGCGGATGGAACCATGGAAGCGGAAGTGGATCATAGGGTGGGGGAGGGGGCGAAAATTCTGGGAGCCTTGAAGAATGTGTGGAAGTCGAGAACATTATCTCGGAAAGCAAAAATGGGTATGTTTGAAGGAATAGTGGTTCCAACAATGTTGTATGGTTGCGAGGCGTGGGCTATGGATAGAGTTGTGCGCAGGAGGATGGATGTGCTGGAAATGAGATGTTTGAGGACAATGTGTGGTGTGAGGTGGTTTGATCGAGTGAGTAACGTAAGGGTAAGAGAGATGTGTGGAAATAAAAAGAGCGTGGTTGAGAGAGCAGAAGAGGGTGTTTTGAAGTGGTTTGGGCACATGGAGAGGATGAGTGAGGAAAGATTGACCAAGAGGATATATGTGTCGGAGGTGGAGGGAGCAAGGAGAAGAGGGAGACCAAATTGGAGGTGGAAAGATGGAGTGAAAAAGATTTTGTGTGATCGGGGCCTGAACATGCAGGAGGGTGAAAGGAGGGCAAGGAATAGAGTGGATTGGAGCGATGTGGTATACCGGGGTTGACGTGCTGTCAGTGGATTGAATCAAGGCATGTGAAGCGTCTGGGGTAAACCATGGAAAGCTGTGTAGGTATGTATATTTGCGTGTGTGGACGTATGTATATACATGTGTATGGGGGGGGTTGGGCCATTTCTTTCGTCTGTTTCCTTGCGCTACCTCGCAAACGCGGGAGACAGCGACAAAGTAAAAAAAAAAAAAAAAAAAAAAAATATATATATATATATATATATATATATATATATATATATATATATATATATATATATATATATATATATATAATTGGTATTGCATGGGGTGTTCAGTGTTGTAAATGGAAATGGTGAAGAGCTTGTAGATTTATGTGCTGAAAAAGGACTGATGATTGGGAATACCTGGTTTAAAAAGCGAGATATACATAAGTATACTTATGTAAGTAGGAGAGATGGCCAGAGAGCGTTATTGGATTACGTGTTAATTGACAGGCGTGCGAAAGAGAGACTTTTGGATGTTAATGTGCTGAGAGGTGCAACTGGAGGGATGTCTGATCATTATCTTGTGGAGGCTAAGGTGAAGATTAGTATGGGTTTTCAGAAAAGAGGAGTGAATGTTGGGGTGAAGAAGGTGGTGAGAGTAAGTGAGCTTGGGAAGGAGACCTGTGTGGGGAAGTACCAGGAGAGACTGTGTACAGAATGGAAAAAGGTGAGAACAATGGAAGTAAGGGGAGTGGGGGAGGAATGGGATGTATTTAGGGAATCAGTGATGGATTGCGCAAAAGATGCTTGTGGCATGAGAAGAGTGGGAGGTGGGCTGTTTAGAAAGGGTAGTGAGTGGTGGGATGAAGAAGTAAGAGTATTAGTGAAAGAGAAGAGAGAGGCATTTGGACGATTTTTGCAGGGAAAAAATGCAATTGAGTGGGAGAAGTATAAAAGGAAGAGACAGGAGGTCAAGAGAAAGGTGCAAGAGGTGAAAAAAAGGGCAAATGAGAGTTGGGGTGAGAGACTATCAGTAAATTTTAGGGAGAACAAAAAGATGTTCTGGAAGGAGGTAAATAGGGTGCGTAAGACAAGGGAGCAAATGGGAACTTCAGTGAAGGGCGTAAATGGGGAGGTGATAACAAGTAGTGGTGATGTGAGAAGGAGATGGAATGAGTATTTTGAAGGTTGGTTGAATGTGTCTGATGACAGAGTGGCAGATATAGGGTGTTTTGGTCGAGGTGGTGTGCAAAGTGAGAGGGTTAGGGAAAATGATTTGGTAAACAGAGAAGAGGTAGTAAAAGCTTTGCGGAAGATGAAAGCCGGCAAGGCAGCAGGTTTGGATGGTATTGCAGTGGAATTTATTAAAAAAGGGGGTGACTGTATTGTTGACTGGTTGGTAAGGTTATTTAATGTATGTATGACTCATGGTGAGGTGCCTGAGGATTGGCGGAATGCGTGCATAGTGCCATTGTACAAAGGCAAAGGGGATAAGAGTGAGTGCTCAAATTACAGAGGTATAAGTTTGTTGAGTATTCCTAGGTAAATTATATGGGAGGGTATTGATTGAGAGGGTGAAGGCATGTACAGAGCATCAGATTGGGGAAGAGCAGTGCGGTTTCAGAAGTGGTAGAGGATGTGTGGATCAGGTGTTTGCTTTGAAGAATGTATGTGAGAAATACTTAGAAAAGCAAATGGATTTGTATGTAGCATTTATGGATCTGGAGAAGGCATATGATAGAGTTGATAGAGATGCTCTGTGGAAGGTATTAAGAATATATGGTGTGGGAGGGAAGTTGTTAGAAGCAGTGAAAAGTTTTTATCGAGGATGTAAGGCATGTGTACGTGTAGGAAGAGAGGAAAGTGATTGGTTCTCAGTGAATGTAGGTTTGCGGCAGGGGTGTGTGATGTCTCCATGGTTGTTTAATTTGTTTATGGATGGGGTTGTTAGGGAGGTAAATGCAAGAGTCCTGGAAAGAGGGGCAAGTATGAAGTCTGTTGGGGATGAGAGAGCTTGGGAAGTGAGTCAGTTGTTGTTCGCTGATGATACAGCGCTGGTGGCTGATTCATGTGAGAAACTGCAGAAGCTGGTGACTGAGTTTGGTAAAGTGTGTGGAAGAAGAAAGTTAAGAGTAAATGTGAATAAGAGCAAGGTTATTAGGTACAGTAGGGTTGAGGGTCAAGTCAATTGGGAGGTGAGTTTGAATGGAGAAAAACTGGAGGAAGTGAAGTGTTTTAGATATCTGGGAGTGGATCTGGCAGCGGATGGAACCATGGAAGCGGAAGTGGATCATAGGGTGGGGGAGGGGGCGAAAATTTTGGGAGCCTTGAAAAATGTGTGGAAGTCGAGAACATTATCTCGGAAAGCAAAAATGGGTATGTTTGAAGGAATAGTGGTTCCAACAATGTTGTATGGTTGCGAGGCGTGGGCTATGGATAGAGTTGTGCGCAGGAGGATGGATGTGCTGGAAATGAGATGTTTGAGGACAATGTGTGGTGTGAGGTGGTTTGATCGAGTAAGTAACGTAAGGGTAAGAGAGATGTGTGGAAATAAAAAGAGCGTGGTTGAGAGAGCAGAAGAGGGTGTTTTGAAATGGTTTGGGCACATGGAGAGAATGAGTGAGGATAGATTGACCAAGAGGATATATGTGTCGGAGGTGGAGGGAACGAGGAGAAGAGGGAGACCAAATTGGAGGTGGAAAGATGGAGTGAAAAAGATTTTGTGTGATCGGGGAGTGAACATGCAGGAGGGTGTAAGGAGGGCAAGGAATAGAGTGAATTGGAGCGATGTGGTATACAGGGGTTGACGTGCTGTCAGTGGAGTGAATCAAGGCATGTGAGGCGTCTGGGGTGGACCATGGAAAGCTGTGTAGGTATGTATATTTGCGTGTGTGGACATGTGTATGTACATGTGTATGGGGGGGGGGGGAAGTTGGGCCATTTCTTTCGTCTGTTTCCTTGCGCTACGTCGCAAACGCGGGAGACAGCGACAAAGTATAAAAAGAAAAAAAAAAATATATATATATTCCCTGGGGATAGGGGATAGGGGAGAAAGAATACTTCCCACGTATTCCCTGCGTGTCGTAGAAGGCAACTAAAAGGGGAGGGAGCGGGGGGCCGGAAATCCTCCCCTCTCGTTTTTTTTTTAATTTTCCAAAAGAAGGAACAGAGAATTGGGCCAGGTGAGGGTATTCCCTCAAAGGCCCAGTCCTCTGTTCTTAACGCTACCTCGCTAATGCGGGAAATGGCGAATAGTTTGAAAGAAAGAAAAGAAATATATGTATATATATATATATATATATATATATATATATATATATATATATATATATATATATATATATATATATATATATATATATCCCTGGGGATAGGGGAGAAAGAATACTTCCCACGTATTCCCTGCGTGTCGTAGAAGGCGACTAAAAGGGAAGGTAGGGGGACTGGAAATCCTCCCTCTCTTTTTTTTTTTTTCCAAAAGAAGGAACAGAAAAGGGGGCCAGGCGAGGATATTCCCTCAAAGGTCCAGTCCTGTTCTTAACGCTACCTCGCTAACGCGGGAAATTGCGAATAGTATGAAAAAAGAAAAATAAATATATATATATATATATATATATATATATATATATATATATATATATATATATATATATATATATAATATCTATTTATTTATTTTGCTTCGTCGCTGTCTCCCACGTTAGCGAGGTAGCGCAAGGAAACAGACGAATGAATGGCCCAACCCACCCACATACACATGTATATACATACACGTCCACACACAGCACATATACATACCTATACATCTCAACGTATACATATATATACACACACAGACATATACATATATACACATGTACATAATTCATACTGTCTGCCTTTATTCATTCCCATCGCCACCTCGCCACCTCGCCACACATGAAATAACAACCCCCTCCACCTCATGTGTGCGGGGTAGCGCTAGGAAAAGACAACAAAGCCCCCATTCGTTCACACTGAGTCTCTAGCTGTCATGTAATAATGCACCGAAACCACAGCTCCCTTTCCACATCCAGGCCCCACAGAACTTTCCGTAGTTTACCCCAGACGCTTTACATGCCCTGGTTCAATCCATTGACAGCACGTCGATCCCGGTATACCACATCGTTCCAATTCACTCTATTCCTTGCACGCCTTTCACCCTCGTGCATGTTCAGGCTCTGATCACTCAAAATCTTTTTCACTCCATCTTTCCACCTCCAATTTGGTCTCCCACTTCTCCTCGTTCCCTCCACCTCTAATACATATATGCTCTTAGTCAATCTTTCCTCACTCATTCTCTCCATGTGACCAAACCATTTCAAAACACCCTCTTCTGCTCTCTCAACCAAACTCTTTTTATTACCACACATCTCTCTTACCCTATTATTACTTACTCGATCAAACCACCTCACACCACATATTGTCCTCAAACATCTCATTTCCAGCACATCCACCCTCTTGCGCACAACTCTATCCATAGCCCATGCCTCGCAACCATACAACAATGTTGGAACCACTATTTCTTCAAAGATACCCATTTTTGCTTTCTGAGATAATGTTCTCGACTTCCTCACATTCTTCAAGGCTCCCAGAATTTTCGCCCCCTCCCCCACCCTATGATTCATTTCCGCTTCCATGGTTCCATCCGCTGACAAATCCACTCCCAAATATCTAAAACACTTCACTTCCTCCAGTTTTTCTCCATTCAAACTTACCTTCCAATTGACTTGACCCTCAACCCTACTGTACCTAATAACCTTATTCACATTTACTCTTAACTTTCTTCTTTCATACACTTTACCAAACTCAGTCACCAGCTATATATATATATATATATATATATATATATATATATATATATATATATATATATATATATATATATATATATATATATATATACATATACACAAAGAGAGAGAGTGGGGAGGTAATAGGATGGCCCAGATTAGGGCCTCATTTGCCAGTGCCTTCTCAGCTACTATAAAAAAAGCCCAAAAAAAGTCCAGATACAGACAATCGACCCAGCCATCTCTTTAGAACAAAACACATCTCACTATTCCACAGAAATTTAAGAGGTTCGTTACACCTGATCTTGCCTTGAAGCCGCGTTCTCTCTCACTAAGGTAATCCCTCCTTTGCCAGAAGTCATTCATTTCTTTTCTTTCCCTCACTTTACAGACCAAGCGTGTCAGGAAGACCGGTCTGTTGTTCAGCGTATCATCCTGGTCTCTTCTAAAAGACAGAGATGACCTTTGCCATCTCTTGGCACCTTACCTACCGCCAGCGACATCTTGACCAACATTTCAAGTGGTATGTCACGTGCATCTGCACATATGTCTTTGGTACAGATGGAAAATTTCATCAGGACCATGAGCGGTATACGGGTCATGAGTCTTTAGTCTTCTCTTTATGTCTTTTCATGATATTTAATTGCTTTCTCAGACATCCTCCCCATACACTGTCGCTGGTGTTACGGGCCTCAGCGTCTTCCACTGTGGAGACGCTAGTAAACTCGTCTCCCAGTTCCTCGCACATCTTTACATCATCTTGGAAATCTTTCTCCCTGACTCCCTGAACTTTATCAATTCCTCTTTAACAGCTACTCCCAATGACCTTGTGGAAGAGTCTTTGATTTTCTTCCGCTATGTCCACAATATTCTTGTTTATATTGTCTTTCTTCCTCCTTTCTTATCCTGGTATATTCGTTTCCAGCTCACTTATACCTTTCACGTGCTGGCTGGCTTGAGTGTCGCCTGTCTCTTCGTCACAGAACATCAGTCGTTTTTGGTATCGTTTATTGAACCATTCGTCATCTCTCTTATAACTTTACCACTGTATGTGAGGTTGAAGGTACCCAGGTTCCTACTGCTTCCTTGTTAATTTCAAAGAACGTTCCAACTAAATTCCATTTCCCAGTTTCTGTTATGACAAGAACTACTAAATTAAGTCAAATTTCTATGCTTATATTTTCTCTGAGATAGTTTTCATTGGCGCTCGTTTTTTTAAAGTCCATATTTACTAACTAGTCCAACTCGGGCATTATGATCTCTTTTTCCACCTGGTTTATCATATGTGATATTATCGCCGTGCATCACCGTGTGTGTGAGGACGAGATCCTGTAATGATGGTGTATCGTCCCTTTGAACCTAGTGTAAGTAATCACTTATATGTAATGATCGCGGAGGGAGTTTTACATACGCCCCCCCCCCCCCCCCCCGCCCCATTTTTTTCAAAGGGAATCACACAGGTCAAGTCACCATACCCAAGGGTCGTAACGTCCTGCTCAAGAAGTTCTGTATCCACCTGGCTCAGGGTACGTGAAGGGCACGGCGCAGGCCCAGCAGCAGCGTAGTGTGTGCCAGGCCTCGGTCGGCCATGGCTCCTCCGTCCGGGAGACATTATCAGAGGGAGGGGTTTGGACCTCCTGCAGGAGAGCAAGTGCATGTCTCCCTTATATTCATCATTCGTGTTTTCATGAGTTTATATTTTCCGTCCTACATCTTCATTCGTTTATATCTTCCAATCCGCACGACCATTACGAAGAAAAAGTACAAAATTACTTATTTACACCGAGAGTAAAGCAAAACAGCGACACTTTGAATAGGAGAAATATTTTTCCATCTCCTGTCTGGCCATTTCTTCACGAAGTATAATGATGGAGACAAGTGACATAATTCCTGGAGAGACGTACCAACATTTTTACCCCAAGTACCATACACTCAAGTCTGTAATCATATTATTTTCCTGCCGTAATTAGAAGCAGGAAAAAGAGGACAACAAATATTATCATTTCTTTCATATGCATGAGGAGCCTGGGACGTAATTGTATTTTAATTAGTGTCTGGGCTGTCACTGGAGGATTTCAACATGTATGTTGTGGGGAAGGATGGAACAAGAATGACGAGACGACACAACACAGCAATGATGATAATAATCAAGAAATACTTTGAGTGTGTGAGGAAGCGGCGTTTAGAATGACCTACGTTTCACACGAAGGAAGAGACACAGACGATGGTATACACGACAATGATGAGGTCATCTCGGCTCGTAGATATGATTCCCTTAACCCCTTCATCACGACATGATGATCCCTGAGCTCGAGGGTACGACTTCTGAGTTACGTAGGTCCCTTGAGCACGATGGTACGATGATTGAGCACGATGGTACGATGATTGAGCACGATGGTACGATGATTGAGCACGATGGTACGATGATTGAGCACGATGTTACCATCCCTCAGCACGATGGTACTATCCTTGAGCACGATGATACTATGACTGAGCACGATGGTTCGATCCCTGGGCACGATGGTACGATCCTTCAGCATGTACGACGGTACGGCCTATGAGAACGATGGTACGATCCTTGGGCACGATGGTACGATCCTTGAGCATGTACGACGGTACGGCCTATGAGAACGATGGCACGATCCTTGAGAAGTGGGTATGGCCCTTAAGCTGGATGGTACGATCCTTAACCACGACGGTAAGACCCTTGAGCACAATGGTACAACCCTTGGGTATGTTGGCGTGACCTTTAACCCAAGCCTTGGCATCCTGTGACTGCTCCTTCTTGATCTCTCGTGGTGACGGGTAATACCTTCATACTCAAAGGTCGTACGAAGCCAAGGAGCATTACGCGGGCGTCCGGGGATGTTCGTACCCTCACACTGTTCATCATTACACTCACCGATATTATGTGTTGTAACGCGTTCGCTCATACTCCTTCATACACAAACTCCTACAGTCATCACTCTCTATACAGATACACAGGAAAGAAGGAGTGTATTCAGGTGGTTTCGACGTATGGAGGGAGTGGGTGGGGAAGGATTGACAGGGAGGATATGTGTGTCAGGGGTGAAGGAGATACGTAGAGGCGGGAGACCAAATTAGATGTGGAAGATGGAGTGATAAAGATTTTGAGCGATCGGGAGCCTGAACATACAGGAGGGTGAGAGGCGTGCAAGGGATAGAGTGAATTAGAACGATGTGGTATACCGGGGTCGACGTGCTGTCAATGGACTGAAGCAAGGCATGTGAAACGTGTGGGGTAAACCATGGAAAGGTCTGTGGGGCCTGAATGTGGATAGGGAGCTGTGGTTTCGGTGCATGACACATGACAGCTAGAGACTGAGTGTGAACGAATGTGGCCTTTGTTGTTTGTTTTCCTGGCGCTACCTCGCTGAAGCCGGGGGTAGCGATGCTGTTTTGTGTGGGACGGAGAAGCGGCAGAATGGATGAAGGCAAGCAAGTATGAATATGTAAATGTGTTTATATGTACATGTCTGTGTATGTGTATGTATGTATATGTTGATATGTATATGTATGTATATGTGCGTGAATGGGCCATTCTTCGTCTGTTTCCTGGCGCCTCCTCGCTGACGCGGCAAACAGCGATTAAGTATAATGAAATCAATAATCACACACACACACACACACACACACACACACACACACACACACACACACATATATATATATATATATATATATATATATATATATATATATATATATATATATATATATATATATATATATATATATATATATTTGCTTTGTCGCTGTCTCCCGCGTTTGCGAGGTAGCGCAAGGAAACAGACGAAAGAAAATGAGGATTGGCTGAACTTACATGAGGACGTGGGAACATTTGGTCTGATACACGTTGATGAGATTGCAGCCAAGTAAATGTGAAGCAATGAAGATGGGAGGCAGTGAGAGAAGGTCTCGGTGGGAATCATATATATCATTTGGCGAGAAATAAGCTGCAGGAATCAGTATGTTGGAGAGACTTAGGAGTCGACATCGTCCCTTAATCTGCTGCCAAAATTCCACCTGGCTGAGGGAGGCACATTGTCTTCTGGCAAGTATCAGAACTGGGGTCATGGACGTACGTGGAAATATTCAGCAAGTTGTTCACATACTACAGAAAGCAAACATTAAGATGTGCCTCAAAAATTGGCTCACCGCAGCTAAAGTTATACACAGAGACCTAACATATAAAATCCAGAGGAGGAGAACAAAGAAGTACGAGAGTTTCGTTACAGGGAAAGGACAGAAGTTTGAAAATTGTCAATCATGGATGAGAGAAGAGTGAGGGGTGACCTGGTCATAGCCTAAATATTTCCAAACCAGTTTGATGACATCAACAATGAACAGTTCTTCGAGAGATACAAGGACAGAATGATGAGAGATCATAACAACGAATCAAAGAAAAATTGTCCGAGATATTGAGATATATTTCCTAAGATTATTGGATGAATGGAGTAAACCAGAGGATGAAATTATGACTCGCTACAGACATTCAAAAACTTGTATATGACATTATAGGATGCTCAGGAGATGGGTCTCCACCACTGGAGAACTCCCTCCTCGTGTACCAACGTATACGTAAATACACACCCACACTGAACACCGTAAGTAAATACTTTACCACACAAACACAGACCTTCATGAAGAAGGACTGAGTAAGAGATGTGGAGCCCCGTGAGTCACTGTGGGTGAGTGTGCTACATAGCCCCTCTGTGAGTGCGACTTGAGAGTCAGTCTCAACGAGTGTGTCATTAAGCGCTTGTGAGCGATTATGAGTGTGACGCCTGTACTGTTTGTTAGTGATGACGTCAGGAACACGTTGTAAAAGTCTCTCTCTCTCTCTCTCTCTCTCTCTCTCTCTCTCTCTCTCTCTCTCTCTCTCTCTCTCTCTCTCTCTCTCTCTCTCTCTCTCTCTATCTATCTATCTATCTATCTATCTATTCAACTATCTATCTATCTATCTCTCACAGCCTGCCTCTGTGCCCTTCACACCGGTATATACTAATCTATATGGATATCATGGTATGTGTGGAGGCGAATGAATGCGTCCAAGAATATATTGTGTCTGGAAATGTATGATACAGGGCGGGGCTGACACTGCTGCTGACCATGAATGATGCAGGGCTGGGCTGACACTGCTGCAGACCATGTATGATGCAAGGCGGGGCTGACACTGCTGCTGACGATGGGTTATATAGGGATGGGCTGACATGTGCTGATGATGGAGGATATAGGGACTGGCTGACTCTGCTGCTCCCGGATGGCTGCTACAGACATGACGGTACGATCCTTGAGCACGGTGGTACGGTCACTGAGCACCACGGTACGATCCTTGAGCACCATGCTACAGTCCCTGAGTACGCATGACGGTACAGCCCTTGAGAACGATGTTACTATCCTTGAGCAAGATTGTATGGCCCTTAAGCACGATGGTACGATCCTTAACCACGACGTTAAGACCCTTGAGCACAATGGTACGACCCTTAAGCACCAAGGGTACGACCATCGGTTATGATGGCCTGGCCCGGTTATCATGGCCTTTGACCTGAGGGCATCATCGTGCTCAGGAGTCGTGCCCATCGTGTGCCAGAGTCGTAGCCATCGTGCTCAGGGATGACGTTAATACCATGGACAACCACTGCTCGCGAGAACCTCTCAGGCAACCTCGCTACTTGCTGGCGAAGAAAGATGTCACAGTTCAACTGCCAAATTAGTAACCGTAATGTCTAAACTCCTCTCTCTCTCTCTCTCTCTCTCTCTCTCTCTCTCTCTCTCTCTCTCTCTCTCTCTCTCTCTCTCTTTATATATATATATATATATATATATATATGTGAGTATTCCTGGTAAATTATATGGTAGGGTATTGATTGAGAGGGTGAAGGCATGTACAGAGCATCAGATTGGGGAAGAGCAGTGCGGTTTCAGAAGTGGTAGAGGATGTGTGGATCAGGTGTTTGCTTTGAAGAATGTATGTGAGAAATACTTAGAAAAGCAAATGGATTTGTATGTAGCATTTATGGATCTGGAGAAGGCATATGATAGAGTTGATAGAGATGCTCTGTGGAAGGTATTAAGAATATATGGTGTGGGAGGCAAGTTGTTAGAAGCAGTGAAAAGTTTTTATCGAGGATGTAAGGCATGTGTACGTGTAGGAAGAGAGGAAAGTGATTGGTTCTCAGTGAATGTAGGTTTGCGGCAGGGGTGTGTGATGTCTCCATGGTTGTTTAATTTGTTTATGGATGGGGTTGTAAGGGAGGTAAATGCAAGAGTCCTGGAAAGAGGGGCAAGTATGAAGTCTGTTGGGGATGAGAGAGCTTGGGAAGTGAGTCAGTTGTTGTTCGCTGATGATACAGCGCTGGTGGCTGATTCATGTGAGAAACTGCAGAAGCTGGTGACTGAGTTTGGTAAAGTGTGTGGAAGAAGAAAGTTGAGAGTAAATGTGAATAAGAGCAAGGTTATTAGGTACAGTAGGGGTGAGGGTCAAGTCAATTGGGAGGTGAGTTTGAATGGAGAAAAACTGGAGGAAGTGAAGTGTTTTAGATATCTGGGAGTGGATCTGTCAGCGGATGGAACCATGGAAGCGGAAGTGGATCATAGGGTGGGGGAGGGGGCGAAAATTTTGGGAGCCTTGAAAAATGTGTGGAAGTCGAGAACACTATCTCGGAAAGCAAAAATGGGTATGTTTGAGGGAATAGTGGTTCCAACAATGTTGTATGGTTGCGAGGCGTGGGCTATGGATAGAGATGTGCGCAGGAGGATGGATGTGCTGGAAATGAGATGTTTGAGGACAATGTGTGGTGTGAGGTGGTTTGATCGAGTAAGTAACGTAAGGGTAAGAGAGATGTGTGGAAATAAAAAGAGCGTGGTTGAGAGAGCAGAAGAGGGTGTTTTGAAATGGTTTGGGCACATGGAGAGAATGAGTGAGGAGAGATTGACCAAGAGGATATATGTGTCGGAGGTGGAGGGAACGAGGAGAAGAGGGAGACCAAATTGGAGGTGGAAAGATGGAGTGAAAAAGATTTTGTGTGATCGGGGCCTGAACATGCAGGAGGGTGAAAGGAGGGCAAGAAATAGAGTGAAGTGGAGTCATGTGGTATACAGGGGTTGACGTGCTGTCAGTGGATTGAAGCAGGGCATGTGAAGCGTCTGGGGTAAACCATGGAAAGCTGTGTAGGTATGTATGTTTGCGTGTGTGGACGTGTGTATGTACATGTGTATGGGGGGGGGGGGGGGTTGGGCCATTTCTTTCGTCTGTTTCCTTGCGCTACCTCGCAAACGCGGGAGACAGCGACAAAGTATAAAAAAAAAAAAAAAAAAAAAAAAAAAAAATATATATATATATATATATATATATATATATATATATATATATATATTTTTTTTTTTTTTTTCAAACTATTCGCCATTTCCCGCGTTAGCGAGGTAGCGTTAAGAACAGAGAACTGGGCCACTGAGGGAATATCCTCACCTGGCCACCTTCTCTGTTCCTTCTTTTGGAAAATTAAAAAAAATTGAGAGGGGAGGATTTCCAGCCCCCCGCTCCCTCCCCTTTTGGTCGCCTTCTACGACACGCAGGGAATACGTGGGAAGTATTCTTTCTCCCCTATCCCCAGGGATAATATATATATATATATATATATATATATATATATATATATATATATATATATATATATATATATATATATATATATATATATGTCGGAGGTGGAGGGAACGAGGAGAAGTGGGAGACCAAATTGGAGGTGTAAAGATGGAGTGAAAAAGATTTTGAGTGACCGGGGCCTGAACATGCAGGAGGGTGAAAGGCGGGCAAGGAATAGAGTGAATTGGATCGATGTGGTATACCGGGGTTGACGTGCTGTCAGTGGATTGAATCAAGGCATGTGAAGCGTCTGGGGTAAACCATGGAAAGCTGTGTAGGTATGTATATTTGCGTGTGTGGACGTGTGTATGTACATGTGTATGGGGGGGGGTTGGGCCATTTCTTTCGTCTGTTTCCTTGCGCTACCTCGCAAACGCGGGAGACAGCGACAAAGTATAAAAAAAAAAAAAAAAAAAAAAAAAAAAAATATATATATATATATATTAGAACCTATTCAACCTTCTATGTGTGTGAAACTTCACCCTTTGGACGTGTTCGGTTAAACACCCAACAAAAATTTATCCTTACCTTTTTGGTGTTCGAAAATATAACACAACAGACGAAAGATTTTGACATATGTTCTAGGGTCTTGCCTCACACTGGTAGCCCTGCTTTCCCGCTATATATATATATATATATATATATATATATATATATATATATATATATATATATATATATATATATATATATATATATATATATACATATATATATATTTATATATATATATATATATATATATATATATATATATATATATATATATATATATATATATATATATTGGTGGAGGGAACGAGAAGTGGGAGACTAAATTGGAGGTGGAAAGATGGAGTGAAAAAGATTTTGAGTGATCGGGGCCTGAGCATGTAGGAGGGTGAAAGGCTTGCAAGGAATAAGAATGAGAGTCGCATTGCAAAGTGAGGAACACCTGGGACGCCTGCTACACGATGATGGATACCATGATGTCATCTATAATGACCAACAGCCCCATCTATTCCAAGCGGAAGGACTGGCGGGAGCTGCCTCGTCCTCTTGCCTGATGTGGTGCCTCCAGTTTCTTTGCCATCTGAAGTTTGCATCAGCCTTCACTCCTGCCTGCAGTAGCATGCTTGCCGACATGTTTCATGAGCTCCTCTTCGCCAACGGATCTACCTTGGCCACCAGTGATGCTACTACGTTTGTGAATCAAAAACCATTGCAACACAAACCTCGTCAGGTGGTAGTGTCCCGCAGTGTATCGAGACGGACTTCCCCAGAACTTTTTTAAAGGGGAAGTAAATGTTTATAGTTGTGTTACTGGAGTGATAGTTTTCATACATGGTGCTTTGACAAGAAAATAGCGAAATTGGAAAAAATGTAGCTTAGACATTGAAGCTTATTGATACAGTGGTTAAATTGATGAAAACTACTATTGACTTTTGTGTAAATAAATTAAACATTTCCTTTTTCCATAGCCAGAGGTTGAACCATTATGTGACATTCATTTTTTTCTTTTCATTTCAAGCTAGAAGTTTCAGTTTTCTAAATTGTTTCTTACATTTTTCATATGTATATATATGTATGTGTGTGTGTGTGTATATGTGCGTGTGTGTGTGTATGTGTGTGTATGTGTATATATTTTTTTTTTTTTTTTATACTTTGTCGCTGTCTCCCGCGTTTGCGAGGTAGCGCAAGGAAACAGACGAAAGAAATGGCCCAACCCCCCCCATACACATGTACATACACACGTCCACACACGCAAATATACATACCTACACAGCTTTCCATGGTTTACCCCGGACGCTTCACATGCCTTGATTCAATCCACTGACAGCACGTCAACCCCTGTATACCACATCGCTCCAATTCACTCTATTCCTTGCCCTCCTTTCACCCTCCTGCATGTTCAGGCCCCGATCACACAAAATCCTTTTCACTCCATCTTTCCACCTCCAATTTGGTCTCCCTCTTCTCCTCGTTCCCTCCACCTCCGACACATATATCCTCTTGGTCAATCTTTCCTCACTCATTCTCTCCATGTGCCCAAACCACTTCAAAACACCCTCTTCTGCTCTCTCAACCACGCTCTTTTTATTTCCACACATCTCTCTTACCCTTACGTTACTTACTCGATCAAACCACCTCACACCACACATTGTCCTCAAACATCTCATTTCCAGCACATCCATCCTCCTGCGCACAACTCTATCCATAGCCCACGCCTCGCAACCTTATATATATATATATGTATATTATCCCTAGGGATAGGGGTGAAAGAATGCTTCCCACGCATTCCTCGCGTGTCGTAGAAAGCGACTAGAGGGGACGGGAGCGGGGGGCCAGAAATCCTCCCCTCCTTGTATTTTTTAACTTTCTAAAATGGGAAACAGAAGAAGGAGTCACGCGGGGAGTGCTCATACTCCTCGAAGGCTCAGATTGGGGTGCCTAAATGTGTGTGGATGTAACCAAGATGTGAAAAAAGGAGAGATAGGTAGTATGTTTGAGGAAAGGAACCTGGATGTTTTGGCTCTGAGTGAAACGAAGCTCAAGGGTGAAGGGGAAGAGTGGTTTGGGAATGTCTTGGGAGTAGAGTCAGGGGTTAGTGAGAGGAGCAAGGGAAGGAGTAGCAGTACTCCTAAAACAGGAGTTGTGGGAGTACGTGATAGAATGTAAGAAAGTAAATTCTCGATTAATATGGGTAAAACTGAAAGTTGATGGAGAGAGATGGGTGATTATTGGTGCATATGCACCTGGGCATGAGAAGAAAGATCATGAGAGGCAAGTGTTTTGGGAGCAGCTGAATGAGTGTGTTAGTGGTTTTGATGCACGAGACCGGGTTATAGTGATGGGTGATTTGAATGCAAAGGTGAGTAATGTGGCAGTTGAGGGAATAAATGGTATACATGGGGTGGTCAGTGTTGTAAATGGAAATGGTGAAGAGCTTGTAGATTTATGTGCTGAAAAAGGACTGATGATTGGGAATACCTGGTTTAAAAAGCGAGATATACATAAGTATACTTATGTAAGTAGGAGAGATGGCCAGAGAGCGTTATTGGATTACGTGTTAATTGATAGGCGCGCGAAAGAGAGACTTTTGGATGTTAATGTGCTGAGAGGTGCAACTGGAGGGATGTCTGATCATTATCTTGTGGAGGCTAAGGTGAAGATTTGTATGGGTTTTCAGAAAAAAAGAGTGAATGTTGGGGTGAAGAGGGTGGTGAGAGTAAGTGAGCTTGGGAAGGAGACTTGTGTGAGGAAGTACCAGGAGAGACTGAGTACAGAATGGAAAAAGATGAGAACAATGGAAGGAAGGGGAGTGGGGGAGGAATGGGATGTATTTAGGGAATCAGTGATGGATTGCGCAAAAGATGCTTGTGGCATGAGAAGAGTGGGAGGTGGGTTGATTAGAAAGGGTAGTGAGTGGTGGGATGAAGAAGTAAGAGTATTAGTGAAAGAGAAGAGAGAGGCATTTGGACGATATATATATATATATATATATATATATATATATATATATATATATATATATATATATATATATATATATATATATATATATATATTTCTCAATGTGCGTATAAAAAAGTACACAATATTGTGTATACTGTCTTCAAGCAGTTTATCATAATGCACCTTATTCATTTTGCATTTCGAGAGTAATTACTACACAAAGCAGCTACCATAATCAAGAAATGAGTCTCGCATTCACGCTTACCAACCCTAGCGAGACAACAGGTGTTGTAGAGTTCATTCTGAAATTCATCGGTCACATCCGTAAAGATGATTTATTTGCTGAGCGTATGTATAGTTTTATTCCTTAAATACCCTGTTATGATACCGCATCTCTGAGTGGTTCTGCGGTCATCCTCATCAACGGTGGAATGCATTTCCCTTCCATTAACATCTATGTTTAATGCCACAGTATATGCGCACCGCCCCGACCAATCAAATCTTGCCTTACTCAGCATCTTGCCCCAACTGCAACGATTCAGCCCACACCTTGGCCGGTATTTCGACCGATTTAACCAATTAGCTCTCGCCTTGGCCACTACTTTGCTCGATGGAACCAATCACTGTGCTGCCTCCATCTAACCAATCACTTCTCAGCTAATCAGTTAACTGGTCCGGACCAACCAGTCAAATCTGGAGTGTTCTAGGCAACCAGTTAGCTCCTTCCCCGGGTATACCCAACCTCCACACAGCACTGTAGCGCCGACTTTTCCTCAGCAGAATCGTATTTTTCTACGTAGATCCACAGAGGCCTATAAACTGGAACATTGTACTGGGTAACGCGGTGAGTCCCTGCCTAGTGCTAGAATGTTCTTGCGTCCAAGGTGCCGGGCAGTGTACACACACACACACACACACACCCACAATATCTTATATAAACCACATTTTCTTTTCTTTCTCCTACGGTAATTTTTTCCTTTTTTTTTTTTTTTAGAGTTGTTCGATATTTTGGTAAACTGATCCGTATTTCCTCCTCGTGAGATCAGAATCTTCATCCTTGTCACGTATTTTTCCCTCCATAGTACCACAGTTTTATCCAGGACTTTGCATATTTTTACCTCACTTCCCAGTGGAGATTTCCCTCTCATTCTGCCTGGATTCTCCTCATAAGATTCTTCTTCTTTATCACATCTTGGGAAAAAGATCTGAGCAAATATTCTTTCTATCTCAGTTCAATATTTCTCCTGTACTACTCAACTGTTTCCTTGTCTTCATTGATCTTCCTCAATCTCGCCACTGTACCTTTCTTAACACTGTATTCCCCCAGCTGTAGTTTCCTCCTCATCATGTATCTTCCTCCGCTTCATTTACAAAGTTGTCTCAAAGATAATTCATAATTCTCAACAACGTAACATTTATTGTGGATAGGAAACACTAATCTCTGAGAGTAAACATGGCCTGAGTACACTTTCCCCTCCATGTACAAGACGTATTCATACATTTACAATTTCATGTATCTCCTTTAACTATTAATTATACCAAAGTCATTTTCAATTTCCCAAAAATTCATGATCTTTTTTCTTTCATCTTTCAAAATCCAATCTTTCAGTCATGTGCAGAATACCATCAAGAAATTGGAATGTTCCTGGTTACGTCACTGACGGATCGTCAGTGCCAGTGTTTTCCCGCCTAGTTTATTTATCTTCATTACATTCTACTACTGGATTTAATGACTTGATACAGGATTTATTAACTTATTACAGGATTTATTGACTTACTACAGGATTTATTGACTTATTACTGGATTTATTGACTTATTACAGGATTTATTGACTTATTACAGGATTTATTGACTTATAACAGGATTTATTGACTTATTACTGGATTTATTGACTTATTACAGGATTTATTCACTTATTACAGAATCTATTGACTTTTTTGGATTTAATGACTTATGATTGGATTTATTGACTTATTACAGGATTTATTGACTTATGACTGGATTCATTGACTTATTACAGGATTTATTGACTTATTACAGGATTTATTGACTTATTACAGCATTTATTGACTTATTACAGGATTTATTGACTTATGACTGGATTCATTGACTTATTACAGGATTTATTGACTTATTACAGGATTTATTGACTTATTACAGCATTTATTGACTTATTACAGGATTTATTGACTTATTACAGCATTTATTGACTTATTATAGGATTTATTGACTTATTACAGCATTTATTGACTTATTACAGGATTTATTGACTTATTACAGCATTTATTGACTTATTACAGGATTTATTGACTTTTATATTCAATGACTTATTACAGGATCTATTGACTTATTACAGGATTTATTGACTTATGACTGGATTCATTGACTTATTACAGGATTTATTGACTTATTACAGGATTTATTGACTTATGACTGGATTCATTGACTTATTACAGGATTTATTGACTTATTACAGGATTTATTGACTTATGACTGGATTCATTGACTTATTACAGCATTTATTGACTTATTACAGGATTTATTGACTTATTACAGCATTTATTGACTTATTACAGGATTTATTGACTTATTACAGCATTTATTGACTTATTACAGGATTTATTGACTTTTATATTCAATGACTTATTACAGGATCTATTGACTTATTACAGGATTTATTGACTTATGACTGGATTCATTGACTTATTACAGGATTTATTGACTTATTACAGGATTTATTGACTTATGACTGGATTCATTGACTTATTACAGGATCTATTGACTTATTACAGGATTTATTGACTTATTACAGCATTTATTGACTTATTACAGGATTTATTGACTTATTACAGGATTTATTGACTTATTACAGGATTTATTGACTTATTACAGCATTTATTGACTTATTACAGGATTTATTGACTTATTACAGCATTTATTGACTTATTACAGGATTTATTGACTTTTATATTCAATGACTTATTACAGGATCTATTGACTTATTACAGGATTTATTGACTTATGACTGGATTCATTGACTTATTACAGGATTTATTGACTTATTACAGGATTTATTGACTTATTACAGGATTTATTGACTTATTACAGATTTATTGACTTATTACAGGATTTATTGACTTATTACAGCATTTATTGACTTATTACAGGATTTATTGACTTTTATGATATTTAATGACTTAATACGGGATCTATTGACTTATTACAGGATTTATTGACTTATGACTGGATTCATTGACTTATTGCAGGATTTATTGACTTATTACAGGATTTATTGACTTATTACAGGATTTATTGACTTATGACTGGATTCATTGACTTATTACAGCATTTATTGACTTATTACAGGATTTATTGACTTTTATGATATTTAATGACTTAATACGGGATCTATTGACTTATTACAGGATTTATTGACTTATGACTGGATTCATTGACTTATTGCAGGATTTATTGACTTATTACAGGATTTATTGACTTATGACTGGATTCATTGACTTATTGCAGGATTTATTGACTTATTACAGAATCTACTGACTAATCACAGGATTTATTGGCTTTACTCACGGATAAGATATTGTTGAAAATATTCGGATTCACGTGTTGTCACGGGCGAACAGATTCTAATAGCATTAAGTGTGGCGGCAACCGTGTCACACACTACTATCTGGAGGCTCAGGCAACGTGTTGAGTGGGATCAGTCAAGACCCACGATCACCCTTCCCTGACCCTCTGCACCCCGGCCCACGACCCCCACCATGACGTCATCACCCTTCCCTGACCCCCTGCACCCCGGCCCACCCCACCATGACGTCATCACCTTTCCCTGACCCCCTGCACCCCGGCCCACGACCCCCACCATGACGTCATCACCCTTCCCTGACCCCCTGCACCCCGGCCCACCCCACCATGACGTCATCACCCTTCCCTGACCCCCTGCACCCCGGCCCACGACCCCCACCCCACCATGACGTCATCCAGGGGTTGGACAAGGAATGATAAACTATTCAGCAAAATAACCTTGGACTGACCTGTGCTGACCAATCAGACAGACGCCGGTATAGACCCAGCGGTTCAGTGGATGGGAGCGAATGAGGTCACTTCTTCGTCTATCCCTGACGCTACCTCGCTAATACAGGTCGAGCTGGAATCCTCTTGCTTGAGGTTATGCCGCGAGTGAAGAGTCACCTTTTGGCAGGGCTGCGTCATCGACGGAAGAGACTACAGTCTCGTCTGGGTACTTTTCGCTTCAAAGGAGTCCATCCTGTCCCTGCTGCAGAGTGTAGCGCAGCCTTGAGGAGCAGGTGACCTGGATTATTCAGTAAGGGTCGTGGTCTTATATTACATAAGAACAATATATATATATATATATATATATATATATATATATATATATATATATATATATATATATATATATATATATATATATATATATTCCGTAATTTATCAAATTACATAATTCACTTATCCGTCAGTTATGAATATAATTATCATTTTATGAATATCATCTGTGTAATCATTAGGGGATTCATTACTGTGAAAAATATCGTCCGGGTATTTGTTCCTGTGAAAAGTACCGGCCATAGTGGACATGTGAAGGTGTCGCTTTCGTTCCAGTTCTTCAAATTATTTCTGGATATAATCCAGACACAGCACAGTTCTCTTTGCCATGTCCCAGCCATAGCATAGCCATGCTAGCTATGCTCCGGGGACAGGAGAGCTATGCGTGCTATGTTAAGAGTGCAGAATATTATTGCTAGCTATGTTCCAGATCAGCTTGCTATGCACCTGACGTAGCATAGCTCTCCCAGCTATGATCCGAGCTCAGCATATCTCTGCTAGCTGAGCTTCGGGTAAAGCATAGCTATGATCCTTGAAGAGCATAGCCGTGCTACCTATGCTCCGGGCACGATACAGCTATCCTAGCTAAGCGCCAGGCGCAACAGAGCTCTGCTAGCTATGCTACGGGTATAACATAGCTATCCTCCTGTCTCAGCATAGCTATGCTTCTGCTTCAGCATATCTCTGCGGAGCGGCCCTCATGCCTTGCTCGTCAGCGTCGCCACAATCAGCATCAAATCCCAAAAACATTTCCTGTTTAAATCCCTTGGGCCCACAGGTAAATCCCCGGTGCATCCGACTCACTGGCAGTAATCCCTCACTCTCCCAGGCTTCTACCTACCCCATCACCCCCAGACCCCTCCCTCGCCTTCCCCTTCCTCTTACTCTTATCTTATCCTCTCTCTCTCTCTCTCTCTCTCTCTCTCTCTCTCTCTCTCTCTCTCTCTCTCTCTCTCTCTCTCTCTCTCTCTCACTACCATATTTCAGTTGCTCATTTTTCCCATCGTTTCCTGCCTGCCACCCGTCCCTCTCCCACTCTCCCTCCTGTCGCCTCTTCCTTCTCCCTTCCATCCTTCACCACGATTCTCCCTCCCCCAGTTGCTACTATTCTCCCTCCTACCTTCCTTCTCTACTATTCTCCCTACTGCCTTCTACTTTTACTGTCCTCTTTGTGCCGCTATCTTAGGAAAAGGTCCCATCTTATCTGTCCTTCCCACGTACTCCCATCACTCGCATTTTCCCTCCTCCCATCCATGCCGGTCACCTTCCTCCTTCCTGGATCACTCTCCCTCCTCCAATCGCCACCGTTTACCTTCTTCTATTCGTTACATTTTCTATCGTTTCCGTTCCTACTGTTGTCCCTCTTATGATCGCTCCTGCTCTCCCTCCTCCACCACAGCTCGGTCAGTGGGGGTCAGGTCAGGTGTCACCAGACTGGAGGACCTTTGTAAGAGATCAGACGAGGTCAAACCAACCGCAGGGAACAGGTTCAAAACAAGTTTTAATCTGACTTTCTCATATCGTGAAATCTGTATCTCAAGATCCTCGTCGTAAGCTGCATAACAATATGGTTTTCTACAGCGACGACAAAAACTGAGACTTGAGAATCACTGATGAACGACCAGCGTATGTGCTATCAGTGAGGCAAGATATCACAACACCAACAGACAGCTGGATGAATCAGTAAAACCAGATTACCAAGTTTCAGTATAGTTGGATTACATTAGTCAGATAACAGTCTAAATGTAACCAGGTTACATAAAACTTATGTTGATATATTCACTGCATATCGCAAATACAAATAATAAACCAAGCAAAATGAACGTCCGAAAAGAGAAAATGACATAACTTTGTGTGGAGATTATGCGTCTGCCTTACACACAAAGAGACAACATTTGTAGAGGACTCTACGTAAACTGAGATGACCCCTAGGGAAACAGCTTATCTAATCTTATAGATGACATTCTAAATCAAATGATCCATGACCCCAATCTGAAAGTTAGCATGTATAGCTGGGAACATACACCACAAAACACCATTAAAAATGCTGCCTCCTTTTTAGTGTTAGTAAGACCACATCTTGAATATACACTCCTGTTCTGGTCCTTGAAGTAGTGAATAAACAAAGAAAATCTTGAATTAAAACAAAGAAGTGATACAAAACCAATTCCAGCGCTAAGAACTGTATCATATGAAAAGAAGCCAAGATGACTGTCTCTTTCCTCTTGAGAAAGATGGATTTCTTGGTGACGAGATACAAGCCTCAAAATTAAAAGAAAAAAAATCGACTGCATAACTCATGATGATGTTTTTGAACTACAAGGTCTAAGCTTATATAGGCCAATCAATCCACTCTGACTCCAAAAAGCGGACCCGGCTGGGCAGGCCGCCTTGTGACGTCACGCGGCCCTGAACCCTCAGTTGCAAGGAAACTGTGAGGAAAGGTATGGATACTGTGAGGGAAAGTATTGATCCTGTGAGGGAAAGTATTGATCCTGTGAGGGAAAGTATTGATCCTGTGAGGGAAAGTATTGATACTGTGAGGGAAGGTATGGATACTGTGAGGGAAGGTATGGATACTGTGAGGGAAGGTATGGATACTGTGAGGGAAGGTATTAATACTGTGAGGGAAGGTATAGAATGTGTGAGCAAAGTGTAGATGAATCTACGTTTTCTTTGTTTAGGGCCAATGACGTAGGATACAGGCTCCACCCGCATGCGTATGGGTCGACTTGGTACTACAGGCTTAGTGCAAGGCAATACTGTAATTAGTACAAACAGAGTGACACTAAGATGAAAGATGCAATACTTACCTGGGTAAAAACTCTTTAGCAGATAAAATAGTTTAACGTCAAAGCAAGTTACCATTGAACGTTTCCAATGACAAGACTGTGAATACCTTAAAAGTACAGTTAGGCAGATATTTCATCAATTCAAGTATTTACTAGACGAGAAGGGTGGAAAATTACATACATATATGTGTAATGATATATTTTCCTTTATTCTAGCCTCAAAGAACGACGACTCTGACTCAAACCAGTGTTAGAGTGTAGGTTAGTACAGCAATGTTTACCACAGTGTAACATGGTAGCACAGATGAGGAATCCATTCCATTCTTTTCTATACATTTCCACTTTTGCTTTAGCTCAGCAGTACATAGGTTTATCCTGCCATTCTCTTTCCTGTTGGCTTTTGATGCCGGTGGGACGGGGAGAGAGGCTTCCTCCTGTTCTATCCTAACCTCACCTGTCCTGGTGTTAGTGTGGAACAGACCAGCTAACTTTGTCACAGGCTACCAGGTCTTCTGTTTCCTACATTTTCTATGTACTGGTCCTTAGGGCAAATCTCTATTTTCATTCTTAAGGTGACATCTTTTTTTCTTTCTGCAGAGTTACAGACCATCGGGCTGAACCACCATCAGATGTCGTCAAGATGAAGACCATCAATGACCAATTAATTACGGCTGGACGAACACTAATGACACTGATCAGTAGTTAATAATCCTGATCAAGAAGAAAAATGTAATACATATTTTTTTTCGTAATTGAATCTCCATCTTTGAACATCCAGATCTGTACACTACATGTCAGTATACTTTTCCATACAGTGTAGTGCTCCTTCTTAGCTATTTTCCAGCCGGCTGCTGTACCCAAGGGAATGGTGGTTAGGGAGGATCCTTCTACTCAATTATCCTGTCTCTATCAGTACTGGTTAGTAACTTAGGATACTATTACTGACACACACCATTTTCTGTTTTCTTTTTCTATGTACTCTCTGCACACACTGCCCTCCCTCCTGCCTTCACTATAGTTCACACTCCTCCCTACACTACCGTTACCCATATTCCTCTCACCACCGCTCTTCCTCCTCCCTTCACTATCGCTCTCCCTTTTCCTATGGTAGCTCTTCTCTTCTTCCTCCTCCTTTCACCACTGTTATCTTCCCCCTTCATGATCGTCCTCCCTTCACTACCGCGTTCCTTTCTCCTTCACTGCCCTTCCCCTTCCTCCTTTAGCTACCGTTCCTTCGCTCAGACATAAGCCTTAAGAAGACTGAAACATAAAACTGTTCTCCCCAAACCACACCCCAAAAAAGCACAGACTCCTGGAAGATCTAACGGAAGTTTTCAGAATATAAAACTCGATAACATAACACTCGTAGAGTTCTTCAAGTTAGAGATTCAATAATCAGAAATAATGGTTGAAAATTAAGAGGAAAAAGAGGCAGCAGATACGTGGAAAAAAGTTTTTTCAGCAGCAGAGTTGCGAAGCACTGGAATGAATGACCACCAAATGTTGTCACTGCGGAGACTATCAATACCTTCAAATCAGTGCGAGACAAATACTTCAGTGATGATCAATATATATTGATTATTAGTAAACATACCTATTTCAAGACAAACACATCATTCTTAAATTCAGACATTTCGTCCCCTTTTCATACCTAAGCTTCGTCCCTGGAGAACTCTCCATTGCAGCCAGAACCAGGAACTTTTCCCGTTTACACTTTCCTACAAACTTTCCATGGTAGTATATTCTCTCCATACGACATGGTGCTCTTTTTATGCTTTGTTCCGCCCGGTTTTTGAGCCAGAGGGAGTAGTGGGTGAGGAGGTACCTTTTACATTACTCTCCTGTCTCTAACACAGCTAAGATTATGACTACAAGGTACCACCACTATTCTCCGACAGATAACTGCTTCATGAACTCTCTCTCTCTCTCGCTCTCTCTCTCTCTCTCTCTCTCTCTCTCTCTCTCTCTCTCTCTCTCTCTCTCTCTCTCTCTCTCTCTCTCCTATATGTCAAATGCTCATTTTTTTCTGTCGTTTTCTGCCTGCCACCCGTCCCTCTCCCACTCTCCACCCCGTCGCCTCTGCTTTCTTCCTACCTTCTTTCATTACCACTTTCCCTTATCCAGCTGCTTCCGTTCCCCCTCCTCCACTCGCTACTGTTCTCCCTCCTTCCATCACCATCGTTCTAACTCCCTCCAGCTGCTACCGTTCTTCCTCCTACCTTCCTTCACTACTCCTCTCTCTATTGCCTTCTACTTTGCTATCCTGTTTGTATCACTATCGTAGGAAAATTACAAAAGGTAACCCCGTTATGGACCACCAGGTCCCATCTTATCTGTCCTTCCCACGTACTCCCATCACTCGCATTTTCCCTCCTCCCATCCATGCCGGTCACCTTCCTCCTTCCTGGATCACTCTCCCTCCTCCAATCGCCACCGTTTACCTTCTTCTATTCGTTACATTTTCTATCGTTTACGTTCCTGCTGTTGTCCCTCCAATGATCGCTCCTGCTCTCCCTCCTCCACCACAGCTCGGTCAGTGGGGGTCAGGTCAGGTGTCACCAGACTGGAGGACCTTTGTAAAAGATCAGACGAGAGGTCAAACCAACCGCAGGGAACAGGTTCAGAACAAGTTTTAATCTGACTTTCTCATATCGTGAAATCTGTATCTCAAGATCCTCGTCGTAAGCTGCATAACAATATGGTTTTCTACAGCGACGACAAAAACTGAGACTTGAGAATCACTAATGAACGACCAGCGTATGTACTATCAGTGAGGCAAGATATCACAACACCAACAGACAGCTGGATGAATCAGTAAAACCAGATTACCAAGTTTTCATTAACAATTGATTACATCAAACAGGTGACAGTCTATATGTAATCAGGTTACTTAAATTGTTATCTGCCAGTGACTATGTAAGTTCTTCCTCCTCCCTTAGCTATTCTTCTCCCTTCTTACTTCACTATCGTTCTCCCTCCTGCCGTCACTATTGTTGTCCCCTCCCTTTACACCGCCTCTCTCCTTCCTCCCTTCCCTGACATTCCTCCTCTTTTATATACTACATTACCGTTCTCCCTTCCCATCCCTACCGTCATCCCTCCTCCCAACAATCCCGTTCTCCCTTCCTATCCCTCCTCGCTTTACCCTTCCTAACTCCCTTCCTCGTCCATCCACTTCTCCTCCCCATATCCTAACCCCACCAAGACTCCTCCCAGCCATCCCCTCTCCATTCCCGCTCACTGGCATCAAAATGGGGAGGCCGTTTGCGATTTGGTTTTAATACGGGACGTTGTGTGGGTGGGATCTGCGCTCGGCTGAATCGCAAACACCCGCTTAGGGATTACGTGGGCAGACTCGTGATGAGGGATGCGAGGGATGTTTGTGGGAGTGATTGTTTCGGTGGGAGGTCCAGGGCAACCTGTGTTTGGTCTTTTGAGGTTGGTCCAGGGGCTTGGCCCTCCTGCTGGGGAGGACAGAGGGTGTTTGGAAGACCCAGAGGTATCCCGTGTCTGGTCTTTTGGCCCTCCCACTGGGGCGGGGGGCAGAGAGGAGGACTATTGTCTCGGGAGGGAAGGATGTTTTTCCGACTAAACCTACATTTTCTTCTTTCTTTTTCCTCGTAGGTTTTAGTCAGATGTTTGTACTGGTAGGAGTGTTTGGTTTTTGTGGTGTCATTCATTTATCATTACAGAGGTGTAAATAAAAAGAGACAACACCAGAGCACTGGTTACTTTCGGGGTCATCTGTAGTAATGGATGAGATCAGAAACGGGAGAATACTTGTACAATTTATATCTAAGGAGACGCTGATAAAGGCAGTCGTGGACTCGAAGCTAATTATGTTTGAATATCATAGCAATTATATTCTTATCATTATTATCATTATCATTATTATCACTATTATCATATTTACCATCATTATTAATATTCTTATCATTATCATTACTATTATTGTCAATGTTTCGTTCTAAACCTAGCAAGCCTCACACCTGCATGTTCAGGCCACGAGCCTTGGTTCCATCCTTTACCCTATCCCCTCCACTTCAGACATGTACATCCTCTTGGTCAACCTCTCCTCACTCATCCTCTCCTTATGTCCAAACCATTGCAGCACACCCTCTTCATTTATCTTGTATGTATTCTTATTACTACCACACATCTTCTTTTGCCCTAACTTTTCTTATTCAATCAACATTTCTCACACCACATATTGTCGTCATACGTTTCATTTCCAATACGTCCACTCTCTTCTTTACATTTTAGCTTTAGGTCCATGCCTCGCATCCACACAGTACCGACGGGACTACTATACCAGCAAATACACCTATTTTTGCCCTCAGTGTTCCTTGGACCTTTGTCCCCCTCACCCACCTTACGGCTCACGTCTTCATTCGCTGCTATATTAACTCCACGATATCTATAACGTTCCACTTCTTCCAAGTCCTCTCCACGCAAACTCCAAGTAACCTGCCTGTCTTCGCTGCTAAACCTAATAACCTTCCTGTTATCCATATTTACTCTCAACTCACCGTGTCATCAGCAAACAAAAACTGACTC
Source organism: Panulirus ornatus (assembly GCF_036320965.1). Taxonomy (NCBI): domain Eukaryota; kingdom Metazoa; phylum Arthropoda; class Malacostraca; order Decapoda; family Palinuridae; genus Panulirus; species Panulirus ornatus. Next base: position 24,362,602 of record NC_092229.1, on the reverse strand, counting down.
GGCTCCAATTGCATACCTGCACGTCTCCGAGACCTTTGCATTCACCTCCCTCATCCTCTCATCCATGAACAAATCAAACAGCCATGGTGACATCAAACACCCCACGCCGCAGTTTCATCTCCAACCTTAAACACTTACCCTCCTCTCTTCCTACTAGCATGCATGCCTTATTCTCTTGATAAAAAGTCTCCACTACTTCTTGGAGCATTCCTCCCACACTATATATTCGCAACACCTTCTACAGGGTATCTCTATATAGCCTATTATACGCTTTCTCCATAACCAAAAACGCCATATGCAAATCCTTGTTTCTCTAAGTATTTTTCGCACACACTCTCTCAATTAAACACCTAACCCACACATCCTCTACGATTCCTAGAGCCACAATGTTCCTCCGCAATCTGAATATTTGTGCATGCAAGCACCATCTCAGTCTCAATTCTTCCATACAACTTACCAAATACGCTCAAAAACCTTATGAATCGGCAAATCGAACATTCACATTTGCCCCCCCCCCCTTCCCTACCTTTTTACATTAGCACTACACATGCATTCAAGCAACCACAGGCACCTCACCATGAGCCATACATACAATGGAAATCCTAGCTAACCAATCAACAACAATCAACTCCTTTCTTGAGATATTCACCTACAACCCCATCCACTCCAGCCGCTTTGCCGGACTTCATCTAACACAGCGCTTTCACCACCTGTTCTCTTTTCAACAAACCATCTTTCATAACTCTCTCTCTCTCTCTCTCTCTCTCTCTCTCTCTCTCTCTCTCTCTCTCTCTCTCTCTCTCTCTCTCTCCATATACTTCCATGTTCAAAATATCCTACAACAGCCACCCTGTCACTGAACACATTTAACAACCCTTGAAAAAGACTCACTTCATCTCCTCTTCACCTCAATTCTTTCTGTTACCGTTTCCACATTCACCACTTCACCGATATTTCCATTTGTTCTCATATTTTTTCTCCACTATATATATAGTGTCCCTTTGGGGAAATTTCTATTCAAAATAAACAGCATGACCGAGGCAACCGGAATGCATGAGAGAAAGTTTAGTTAATTGTTTTCCAAACTCAAAGTCTCAAGGAGCCTTGTTTATTAATACTCTAAGTCGTAAGTCATTATTGCCGTATCTTAGAATCAATTCTATACATTCAAATGGTTTAACAATTTTCTTTTTCTCTGGTGTACTGAACAGCGCATATTTACAAATGAACTTATCTCCAAAAATTGCACAGTGTTCCATCAACAACCGTACAGTGTTGCATCAACCACTGCACAGTGTGCATCAACCACCGTACAGAGTGGCATCAACCACCGTACAGAGTGGCATTAACCACCGTACACTGTTGCATCAACCACTGCACAGTGTTGCATCAACCACTGCACAGTGTTGCATCAACCACTGCATAGTGTTTGCATCAACCACCGTACATTGTTGCATCAACCACTGCACAGTGTTGCATCAACCACCGTACAGAGTGGCATCAACCACCGTACAGAGTGGCATTAACCACCGTACACTGTTGCATCAACCACTGCATAGTGTTGCATCAACCACCGTACATTGTTGCATCAACCACTGCACAGTGTTGCATCAACCACTGCATAGTGTTGCATCAACCACCGTACATTGTTGCATCAACCACTGCACAGTGTTGCATCAACCACCGCCTTGTTTAATCATGTTAAAAACTATGATCATTGTATTAACTGGAGTAACGCCATCTCAGTTATCAACTCTAACTCTATTACCAAGAGAAATATCATTGAATCTTCTACTATTAGATACACAAAAAATTATAATCTTAATATTAGTGATGGTCTATACAAATTAGATAACTTTATTGTTGATAAGATTTGTAAAATGATAAGCTTATGAACGTTCGTTGTATGTTTTGGACAATCATATGTTTACCAAATGGCGTCCTAGCTTCGTCTCTTCGATGTATATCAACTGACTGTTATATTTCTCTCTTGTGTCTCCCCTGATGATGTGATAATTACACGAAAGTGCACTTGGGAACTTTTCGTGTTTCATTTTCCCCGTGGACTCATAGGAATATCTTGATCACGCGCAAAATTGTGATCCTTTCCAATATATATATATATATATATATATATATATATATATATATATATATATATATATATAGATAGATAGATAGATAGATAGATAGATAGATAGATAGATAGATAGATAGATAGATAGATAGATAACTATACGTATAGATATAGCAGTATATGATGTCTGGAGCGTAAGGCTTCGCCTATATTCCATGGAGAGTGTGGAGGCCGTCCTGCCTGACAGCAATGCTCTTGTAACCAGATCAGGGCGCTGGAGGGAGGCGAGTGAAGGTACATATGGCCTTAATGGTAGTATTGTCAATATTGGTGCTGGCAATATAGATATATTGCCAATAGAGATAGATAAAGGGAGTGGCCAACGGTGGGTGAGTGGCAATCATTAGAGAGAGAGAGAGAGAGAGAGAGAGAGAGAGAGAGAGAGAGAGAGAGAGAGAGAGAGAGAGAGAGAGAGAGAGATTTATGACTGAGAGTCAGTGAAGGAGTGAATGGAGTGACTGGAGACGTGAGTGAGACAAATGAGTGCTGGCGAGGCTGAGGGCATGAGTGAGTGAGTATGCGTGTGAGTAACAGTAGGGATGAGGCATTAAAGGCTTAAGTTAGTGCAGGTGTGAGTCAGAAGCAGGCGTGACTGACTGAGGGAGGTTGTGAATAACTTAGTGCCAATACGAATATGAGAATTCATATGGGTGAAAACGTGTCCATGTGGGTGTAATGAGGGGTTGAGTGAGTTCATGTGACCATGAGAAGGAGGGCATGAGCAATTAATCAAAGTAGTGAATGAGGATATAAGTGACTGAGTGAGGGATTCACTGAGAAAGACAGGAAGAGAATGAATTGGGGCGTAAACATACTTGTGTATGAGCAAGGAATAGCATGATCAGTAGTGTGAGTAAAGCCGAAATTAGAACGTCAACAAATGAGTGAATGATATCATGGATGAGTGAGAGTAATGAGTAACGGTAAGTTTAAGGGAGTGTATGTATGATGAATGATGGCATGTATGATGAGTGAGGGTATGTATCATGAGTGAGGGCAAGTTAGGATGAGTGAAGGTATGTATAATGAGTGAAGTATGAAGGATGAGTGAGGGTATGTACGATGAGTGTAGTATGTAGGATGAGTGAAGACAAGGTGAGATGAGTGAGGGTATGTATGATGAGAGAAGGTACGAATGATGAGTGAAGGCAAGTTTTGGATGAATGAGGATATGAATGATGAGTAAGGGTACGTATGATAAGTGAGGGTATGTATGAAGCAGTGAAGCTGTAAGAGGCATGAGTGAAGAAGTAAGGATGAGAATGAGTGAAGGCGCGAGTGAGTGACTCAGTGGATGGATCATGAGTAAGCCAGGCTACTGTTGAATGACTGGAGAATAAAGGAATATAACAGTAGTAATATAAATGTTTGATGTCCCTCGACACGACCAAATCTCCTGCGATAGTCGTACGTCCTGCGCGTCCATTACATAAACCGGGATAGGTGTACGACAGTTTCAAAGAGACTGGCAGCGCGCTCGTCCCTCCGGACAGGCCCGCAGTACCTCTGGCGGCTGTACGAAGTAAATTGCCTTATTGCCGACAATTCTCAAAATACAGTCACCTCTTCATTTCTGCCTCAGGTGAAGTGTTTTATGATGTAATGCTCTTGAGGCGCAAGCAGATGCAAACACAGACACCCCTGGTCGGTGTAGCGGATCATAAAGGAGAGGGAGATAATGATGGGGTGATGGTGGAGGAGGACCAGGCACCATGACGTGGGAGGGGAACGCCGCCACATGGTGCCCGAGAAGTGTCACAAACACGAGACCGACATGGACTATAGTGGGGTAAACAGCAGAAGGAGGTCCTGGTGGGTGGGAAACAAACTGGCGATAAAAATCCAGCAGCGTAGGAACAGAGCGAGACGTGACCATACGTCGTAATGAAGGAAGTGTTAGAGTGACCGAACGAAGTCAAGGAAAGCCAGTGAGAGGAATCCTAAGGTGAAAAGACTGGTCGAGGATGACCCATAAGATGATACAAGACTGGTCGAGGATGACCAAGATGATACAAGACTGCTCGAGGATGACCCATAAGATGATACAAGACTGGTCGAGGATGACCCATAGTATGATACAAGACTGGTCGAGGATGACCCATAGGATGATACAAGACTGGTCGAGGATGACCCATAGGATGATACAAGACTGGTCGAGGATGACCCATAGGATGATACAAGACTCGTCGAGGGACAAGTCTTCACACAGCCGTTGAACTTCATAAGATTCAAGACACATCAATAACAAGACATCCCATTTGGCTGTGATGGTTTCGTGGCTATAACATTCAACTCCAAACGCGATGGTCGCCGGCTCGAGTCCGGCTTCCGGCTTGATATGTGACCCCTCTCCACCCCTCTTCCCCCACTCCTTCCCTCCATCGTGGACCCAATTGTGCATGGGTACCAGCTGACCAGGCGTCTGGAAGTGCGAGGCAGCTGGGCGTGGTATTGATCACATCACTCCACAGTGAGCCGAAGGTCTGGAATACCGTGGGCCAGGCATCATACAGACGCCCCTACCTCCCTCCGGATCTGGAAAAGGGGCGAGTTGACCTTTTGGCCGCACGGAGTCACGTCAAATGTTTCCCAATATTTCAAGAAACTCGTCATGGACAGAGAATTATTTCAGTTAGGAATGGAAAACCCATAAAAAGTCCCTCCTAAATGTCTCTAGAATCATCAGTATCAAATAGGCTTAACTGGTGTTATGACTCCATGACAGCACACGGGACGAGTCCCAGCGGAACTGAAGGTTTTCATCATTTTGTCCAGACCATCTATACACTGGGTGTATAAAGGTCATGCACATATTGTCACCAGCAGCTGCCACCGACAACAAAAGAAGAGTCAGTAAAGGTTCGTCATAAAGAGGAATATCTTTTCTACGTTTTCTGTTGATGCTACCCGCAGGTTGCAATAGTGTGCGTGTGGTCACTCTAATTCTGTTTTACCCTTGACTTACTCTCTCAGTGTTGCACCATAACCACACGAGATGATGTAACACATGATAGCCAGCCGCTGCATCTCAAACTTATGAAAAATCCGTTTAATTTTTTTTTTGGCTCAGAGGTTTTTGATATGAAAATATCCACGGTGAAACTGTACAAGTCGTATCCTTAATACCTGGTAGACGAGAAAATATGGGATCTACTCTGGTGATGAGACAAATCCGTCTCATATCTGGTATCAGAATCAATATATGTAAAACACTGAGTAATACAAACCTGAAACTCGCTGACAGTATACTACGTGAGGGGCGGTGGAGGTAGGGGAAGATATGAACCTAACCAACAGTTTATCGAGGGTATTGGATCATATCTCTTTCTTTTCTTGCGCAGCTAAACTCTAGAGCACCTCCTCCTCTGGTATTTACAAAGGACAGGTTTTCTACCTTCTCCAAAAACTCTCAGCTTAATATTTTCCTCTTCTCCCCTTATCCCTCTGTATGTTTAGTCATTTTTCATGTTTCATTTAAGGCCTGGCCTCGATGAAGGATTCTTTCCCTCGCGAACGCAACATCCCACGCTAGAAAAAGAAAACAAAATTATGCAGAGATACTGAAGAGGTTGTGAACCTCACCACCAGTCTACTGTAGCTGGGGTTACTGCCTCAGGGGATATCACTTGACCTATCAAGTTGTTATCATGCTTCACATGGTACTCAAGGATAGCTGGATGTTATCATGCTTAGCATGGTACTCAAGGATAGCTAGTTGTCATCATCCTAAACATGGTACCCAGGGACAGCTAATATGTCGCCGTACTGAAGCGTACATTTCGTTGACCTCAAGGCCATGAATAATCGTATTCGAAGACATAGCCATTGGGTTAAATCCTGCCACAGATGAGAGCCAGTCACAGGTCTCATGTCGACGCAGTTGCTGCAGCCAAGAGGCATTTTGATCACCAGGACCTCTGTATCATTAAGATCTCCTGATCACAGACCAAAGGGTCACCATTCCTGGTCACATGACGCTTGTTGGTTCTCACGGATACAGCACCGTCACCACTAACCAAAGCTTTTACAAAGGAAAGTATAAATCAAAGTTAATTATACTGTAAAAGCATGAAATTTTGGGAAGAAATATAGATCGATATATTACAGCTGAAGGTATGTCTGCACTCCCGCCGTATTATCTATAAGGCAACTTCTGTCAGAAAGATCCTCTCTGGCTCAAGAGTTGTTGGCAGACGTAGGACGCTGGTTTGTAAAGTTCAGTGATCATGTGAAGTTAGAAAGAATATTCTCTCTCTCTCTCTCTCTCTCTCTCTCTCTCTCTCTCTCTCTCTCTCTCTCTCTCTCTCTCTCTCTCTCTCTCTCTCTCCCGTTTGTATAACGAAGCCATATATATATATATATATATATATATATATATATATATATATATATATATATATATATATATATATATGAATGCAGGTTTGCGGCAGGGGTGTGTGATGTCTCCATAGTTGTTTAATTTGTTTATGGATGGGGTTGTTAGGGAGATGAATGCAAGAGTTTTGGAAAGAGGGGCAAGTATGAAGTCTGTTGTGGATGAGAGAGCTTGGGAAGTGAGTCAGTTGTTGTTCGCTGATGATACAGCGCTCGTGGCTGATTCATATGAGAAACTGCAGAAGCTGGTGATTGAGTTTGGTAAAGTGTGTGAAAGAAGAAAGTTAAGAGTAAATGGGAATAAGAGCAAGGTTATTAGGTACGGTAGGGTTGAGGGTAAAGTCAATTGGGAGGTAAGTTTGAACGGAGAAAAACTGGAGGAAGTAAAGTGTTTTAGATATCTGGGAGTGGATCTGGCAGCGGATGGAACCATGGAAGCGGAAGTGAATCATAGGGTGGGGGAGGGGGCGAAAATCCTGGGAGCCTTGAAGAATGTGTGGAAGTCGAGAACATTATCTCGGAAAGCAAAAATGGCTATGTTTGAAGGAATAGTGGTTCCAATAATGTTGTATGGTTGCGAGGCGTGGGCTATGGAGAGAGTTGTGTGCAGGAGGGTGGATGTGCTGGAAATGAGATGTTTGAGGACAATGTGTGGTGTGAGGTGGTTTGATCGAGTAAGTAATGTAAGGGTAAGAGAGATGTGTGGAAATAAAAAGAGCGTGGTTGAGAGAGCAGAAGAGGGTGTTTTGAAATGGTTTGGGCACATCGAGAGAATGAGTGAGGAAAGATTGACCAAGAGGATATATGTGTCGGAGGTGGAGGGAACGAGGAGAAGTGGGAGACCAAATTGGAGGTGGAAAGATGGGGTGAAAAAGATTTTGAGTGATCGGGGCCTGAACATGCAGGAGGGTGAAAGGCGGGCAAGGAATAGAGTGAATTGGATCTATGTGGTATACCGGGGTTGATGTGCTGTCAGTGGATTGAATCAGAGCATGTGAAGCGTCTGGGGTAAACCATGGAAAGTTGTGTGGGGCCTGGATGTGGAAAGGGAGCTGTGGTTTCGGGCATTATTGCATGACAGCTAGAGACTGAGTGTGAACGAATGGGGCCTTTGTTGTCTTTTCCTAGCGCTACCTCGCACACATGAGGGGGGAGGGTGATGGTATGCCATGTGTGGCGAGGTGGCGATGGGAATGAATAAAGGCAGACAGTGTGAATTGTGTGCATGGGTATATATGTATGTGTCTGTGTGTGTATATATATGTGTACATTGAGATGTATAGGTATGTATATTTGCGTGTGTGGACGTGTATGTATATACATGTGTATGAGGGTGGGTCTGTTTCCTTGCGCTACCTTGCAAACGCGGGAGACAGCGACAAAGCAAAATGAAATGATGATAATAATAATATATATATATATATATATATATATATATATATATATATATATATATATATATATATATATATATATATATATATATATATATATATATATGTAGCATTTATGGATCTGGAGAAGGCATATGATAGAGTTGATAGAGATGCTCTGTGGAAGGTATTAAGAATATATGGTGTGGGAGGCAAGTTGTTAGAAGCAGTGAAAAGTTTTTATCGAGGATGTAAGGCATGTGTACGTGTAGGAAGAGAGGAAAGTGATTGGTTCTCAGTGAATGTAGGTTTGCGGCAGGGGTGTGTGATGTCTCCATGGTTGTTTAATTTGTTTATGGATGGGGTTGTTAGGGAGGTGAATGCAAGAGTTTTGGAAAGAGGGGCAAGTATGAAGTCTGTTGTGGATGAGAGAGCTTGGGAAGTGAGTCAGTTGTTGTTCGCTGATGATACAGCGCTGGTGGCTGATTCATGTGAGAAACTGCAGAAGCTGGTGACTGAGTTTGGTAAAGTGTGTGAAAGAAGAAAGTTAAGAGTGAATGTGAATAAGAGCAAGGTTATTAGGTACAGTAGGGTTGAGGGTCAAGTCAATTGGGAGGTAAGTTTGAATGGAGAAAAACTGGAGGAAGTAAAGTGTTTTAGATATCTGGGAGTGGATCTGGCAGCGGATGGAACCATGGAAGCAGAAGTGGATCATAGGGTGGGGGAGGGGGCGAAAATTCTGGGAGCCTTGAAGAATGAGTGGAAGTCGAGAACATTATCTCGGAAAGCAAAAATGGGTATGTTTGAAGGAATAGTGGTTCCAACAATGTTGTATGGTTGCGAGGCGTGGCCTATGGATAGAGTAGTGAGCAGGAGGATGGATGTGCTGGAAATGAGATGTTTGAGGACAATGTGTGGTGTGAGGTGGTTTGATCGAGTAAGTAACGTAAGGGTAAGAGAGATGTGTGGAAATAAAAAGAGCGTGGTTGAGAGAGCAGAAGAGGGTGTTTTGAAATGGTTTGGGCACATGGAGAGAATGAGTGAGGAAAGATTGACCAACAGGATATATGTGTCGGAGGTGGAGGGAACGAGGAGAAGAGGGAGACCAAATTGGAGGTGGAAAGATGGAGTGAAAAAGATTTTGTGTGATCGGGGCCTGAACATGCAGGAGGGTGAAAGGAGGGCAAGGAATAGAGTGAATTGGAACGATGTGGTATACTGGGGTCGACGTGCTGTCACTGGATTGAACCAGGGCATGTGAAGCGTCTAGGGTAAACCATGAAAAGTTTTGTGGGGCCTGAATGTAGAAAGGGATCTGTGATTTCGGTGCATTACACATGAGAGCTAGAGACTTGAGAGTGAACAAATGTGGCCTTTGTTGTCTTTTGCTAGCGCTACATATATCCTCTTGGTCAATATTTCCTCACTGATTCTCTCCATGTGACCAAACCATTTCAATACATCCTCTTCTGCTCTCTCAACCACACTCTTTTTATTACCACACATCTTTCTTACCCTTTCATTACTTACTCGATCAAGCCACCTCACACCACACATTGTCCTCAAACATCTCATTTCCAGCACATCCATCATCCTCCGCACAGCCCTATCTATAGCTCATGCCTCACAACCATATAACATTGTTGGAACCACTATTCCCTCCAACACACCCCCATCTTTACTCCGAGATAACTTTCTCGCCTTCCACACATTCTTCAACGCCTCAGAACCTTCGCCCCCTCCCCCACCCTGTGACTAACTTCCGCTTCCATGGTTCCCATCCACTACCAAATCCACTCCCAGATATCTAAAACACTTCACTTCCTTCAGTTTTTCTCCATTCAAACTTACCTCCCAGTTGGCTTGTCCCTCAACCCTACTGAACCTAATAACCTTGTTCTTATTCGCATTTACCCTCAGCTTTCTTCTTTCACACACATTACCAAACTCAGTCTCCAACTTCTGAAGTTTCTCACCCGAATCAGCCACCACCGCTGTCTCATCAGCGAACAACAATTGACTCACTTCCCAAGCTCTCTCATCCACAACAGACTGCATATTTGCCCCTCTCTCAAAAAATTCTTGCATTTACCTCCCTAACAAATCCATAAACAAATTAAACAACCATGGAGACATCAAGCACCCCTCCCGCAGACTGACATTCACTGGGAACCAATCACTTTCCTCTCTTCCTACTCGTACACATGCCTTACTTCCTCGATAAAAAACTTTTCACTGCTTCTAGTAACGTACCTCCCACATCATATACTCTTAATACCTTCCACAAAACATCTCTATCAACTCTATCATATGCCTGCTCCACATCCATAAATGCTACATACAAATCCATCTGTTTTTCTAAGTATTTCTCACATACATTCTTCAAAGCAAACACTTGATCCACACATCCTCTATCACTTCTGAAAACACACTGCTCTTCCCCAATCTGATGCTCTGTACATGCCTTTACCCTCTCAATCAATATCCTCCCATATAATTTCCCAGGAATACTCAACAGACTCATACCTCTTTAATTTGAATGCTCACCTTTATCCCCTTTGCCTTTGTACAAAGGCACTATGCATGCATTCCACCAATTCTCAGGCACTTCACCATGAACCATACATACGCTGAATATCCTTACCAACCAGTCAACAACACAGTCACCCCCCTTTTTTTAATGAATTCCACTGCAATACCATCCAAACCCGCCGCCTTGCCGGCTTTCATCTTCCGCACTAGGTATTTATTCCTACACACACACACACACACACACACACACACACACACACACACACACACACACACACACACACACACACGCCAGATACCCATTTATCGACCAGCCCCCACGGGAGAATGAACTCCTGGGCCGGGTGTAAGCCATTCCTGCACCTAGGATTCGAACTCATGTGGGCTCGACTTTGGGCGGATCCAGTGGTTACTCATGGTCAGTGTATGTGTTTCTGTGCACCTTTCCATAACTTTAGATTCTTCTGTGCCTCTACACATGTTACCTTGTGGTGTGTGAGTACACACTCAAATTCCACGGGTGAAAAGTATAGTAAGTTAACTATGAATATCTACAATGTTTCTTGTTCTCATTGGAAATTTGGTCCTCCAAGATTTTACCACCACTGACCGGACTTAAATAGCAACAAGTGACCTCTAAAGTAATATAACAGAGGTAGCCGCTGGTCTAAGGATGCCTGAAGTAATCTTGAGTTAGCAGAGTGTCGCGTGAAGTGCCAAGCTAACCAGATTAACTTGACCCACACGAGTCGGCAGGCCAGCCAACTGGTCCTGGACTGACCAGACTGAGAGTACCAGTGAGTGTGTGTGTGTGTGTGTGTGTGTGTGTGTGTAACCTGGCAGCAGGTTTTATCTAATAAACGTAGAATTGAATACAACTGCATGTTTAGGGTTATCAATCTTCTTTCTTATGTTCTCTAATTTTCTCAATATAATTCTATCATTGAGTGATCAAAGACCAGTTGTCCAAAGCTTTCCGTTTTATTTCATTCAAGCTTTCACCTTCACAGAGGCATCACCAGTAATCTACAGAAAAGAGAAAAACTGCATCACAAAACTTGGGTATGACATATAAAACGCCAACAAAATATAAATAAGAAACACCCTAGGAAAATCCCAATACAGAGCACATAAAATTATGGGAAAACACTAAAAGCGAAGCATATTAACAATATCATGAATAGCAGTATGAGTAAACAATCTAAGTACAACATATGGAAACAGAAATATAAATCTTTAGTATGAGTAAAAAATCTAAGCACAACGTATGGAAGCAGAAATATAGAAAATCTTTAGTATGAGTGAAAAATCTAAGTACAATATATGGAAACAGAAATATAGAAAATCTTTTGTATGAGTAAACAATCTAAGTACAACATATGGAAACAGAAATATAGAAAAACTTAAAGTTGAGGAAACACAGAAGAACAATATCAAACGAGGTAGGAATATAAAGTCCATCACTAAATACATTCAGTTCGGCCAAGCGAGACCATTAATGTCCGGATTTGGAGCTGAGGTCAGGTTGGACTCCTCTGATTCTCTCTGACCTTCGTAATCCAGGACCGGGTTGGTCAGCACCGCGTTCCTCCTGTCCAGAAATAGTGGACTAAGTAGCTTGTGGCGGGTCAGTGACATGTCCCATCCGTCCTAAAACGGCATTAGGTCAACGTCCTATTGACCGGCCTTCAAAGAACTGTTTGGCGGTGTTCGTGTTTGTCTGGATGTTGATGACAGGTGCTTTCTCTCTAATGGGAATGAATTCTACTATCTGTCGACTACTCCATTCACTGCAACTAGTAATGATTTTGGTGTTATTCAGAATAATCTCCCTCGTAGCCACGTTCCATGCTTTTGTTCATGATGTTTGATTCCACCTTCTTGTAAGTGGAGCGAGAGGCGGCGGCTCAGACTGCAGGTCGCACGTCCGATGTAGTTTTTGTGGTGAGGCTGTCAGTCTTCAGTATTGCACCGGTACCTATATACCACTTCCAGAGCGATCTACCACATTGTTGTTCAATACGAGTGAACATGATTTTGGATTGTTGTAATATATAATAACTTATCCTTGTATTATATATATATATATATATATATATATATATATATATATATATATATATATATATATATATATATATATATATATATATATATATATATTGTGTTGTGAATGGAAATTGTGAAGAGCTTCTAGATTTGTGCGCTGAAAAAGGACTGGTGATTGGGGATACCTGGTTTAAAAAGAGAGATATCCATAAGTATACGTATGTAAGTAGGAGAGATGGCCAGAGAGCGTTATTGATTACGTGTTAATTGATAGGCGCATGAAAGAGAGACTTTTGGATGTTAATGTGCTGAGAGGTGCAACTGGGGGAATGTCTGATCATTATCTTGTGGAGGCGAAGGTGAAGATTTATAGAGGTTTTCAGAAAAGAAGAGAGAATGTTGGGATGAAGAGAGTGGTGAGAGTAAGTGAGCTTGGGAAGGACACTTGTGTGAGGAAATACGAGGAGAGACCGAGTGCAGAATGGAAAAAGGTGAGAGCAAAGGACGTAAGGGGAGTGGGGGAGGAATGGGATGTATTTAGGGAAGCAATGATGGTTTGCGCGAAAGATGCGTATGGCATGAGAAGCGTGGGAGGTGGGCTGATTAGAAAGGGTAATGAGTGGTGGGATGAAGAAGTAAGAGTATTAGCGAAAGAGAAGAAAGAGGCATTAGGACGATTTTTCCAGGGAAATAGTGCAAATGATTAAGAGATGTATAAAAGAAAGAGGCAGGACGTCAAGAGAAAGGTGCGAGAGGTGAAAAAGAGAGTAAATGAGAGTATCATTAAATTTCAGCTAGAATAAAAAGATGTTTTGGAAGGAGGTAAATACAGTGCGTAAGACAAGAGAACAAATGGAAACATCAGTGAAGGGGGCTAATGGGGAGGTAATAACAAGTAGTGGTGATGTGCGAAGGAGATGGAGTGAGTATTTTGAAGGTTTGTTGAACGTGTTAGATGATAGAGTGTCAGATATAGGGTGTTTTGGTCGAGGTGGTGTGCGAAGTGAGAGGGTCGGGGAGAATGATTTGACAAACAGAGAAGAGGTAGTCAAAGCTTTGCAGAAGATGAAAGCAGGCGAAGTGGCGAGTTTGGATGGTATTGCAGTGGAATTTACCAAAAAAGGGGGTGACTGTGTTGTTGACTGGATGGTGAAAATATTCAATGTATGCATGACTTATGGTGAAGTGCCTGAGGATTGGCGGAACACATACATTGTGCCATTGTACAACGGCAAAGGGGATAAAGGTGAATGCTCAAATTACAGAGTTACAAGTCTGTTGAGTATTCCTGGGAAATCATATGGGAAGGTATTGATTGAGAGGGTGAAGGCATGTACAAAGCATCAGATATGGGAAGAACAGTGTGGTTTCAGAAGTGGAAGAGGATGTGTGGATCAGGTGTTTGCTTTGAAGAATGTATGTAAGAAGTACTTAGAAAAACAAATGGATTTGTATGTAGCATTTATAGCTCTGGAGAAGGCATATGATAGAGTTGATAGAGATGCTCTGTGGAAGGTATTAAGAGTATATGGTGTGGGAGGCAAGCTGCTGGATGCAGTGAAAAGTTTTTATCGAGGATGTAAGGCATGTGCACGAGTGTTAAGGGAGGAAAGTGACTGGTTCCCAGTGAATGTCGGTTTGCGACAGGGGTGGGTGATGTCTCCATGGTTGTTTAATTTGTTTATAGATGGGGTTGTTAAGGAGGTGAATGCAAGAGTTTTGGAGAGAGGGGCAAGTATGCAGTCTCTTGTAGATGAGAGGGCCTGGGAAAGGAATCAGTTGTTGTTCGCTGATGATACAGCGCTGGTGGCTGATTCGGGTGAGAAACTGCAGAAGCTGGTGACTGAGTTTGTTAAAGTATGTGAAACAAAAAAGCTGAGAGTAAATGTGAATAAGAGCAAGGTTACTAGGTCCAGTAGGGTTGAGGACAAGTCAATTGGGAGGTAAGTTTGAATGGAGAAAAACTGGAGGAAGTGAAGTGTTTTAGATATCTGGGAGTGGATTTGGCAGCTGATGGAACCATGGAAGCGGAAGTGAGTCACAGGGTGGGGGAGGAGGCAAAGGCTCTGGGAGCGTTGAAGAATGTGTGGTAAGCAAGAACATTATCTCGGAAGCAAAAATGGGTATGTTTGAAGAACAGTGGTTACAACAATGTTATATGGTTTCGAGGCGTGAGCTATAGATAGGGTTGTGCGGAAGAGGATGGATGTGTTGGAAATGAGATGTTTGAGGACAATATGTAGTGCGAGGTGGTTTGACCGACTAAGTAATAATAGGGTAAGAGAGATGAGTAGTAATACAGAGTGTGGTTGAGAGAGCAGAAGAGGGTGTATTAAAATGGTTTGGTCATCTGGAGAGAATGGGTGAGGAAAGATTGACAAAGAGGATATTTGTGTCAGAGGTGGAGAGAATGAGAAGTGGGAGACCATATTATAGGTGGAAGGATGGAGTGAAAAAGATTTTGGGCGATCGGGACCAGAACATGCAGGAGGGCGAAAGGTGTGCAAGGAATAGAGTGAATTGGAAAGATGTGGTATACCGGGGTCGACGTGCTGTCAATGGATTGAACCGGGGCATGTGAAGCGTCTGGGGTAAACCACGGAAAGTGTTGTGGGGCCTGGATGTGGAAAGGGCGCTGTGGTTTCGGTGCATTATACATGACAGCTAGAGACTGAGTGTGAACGAATGTGGCCTTTGTTGTCTTTTCCTAGCACTATCTTGCGCGCATGCGGGGGAAGGGTGTTGTCATTTCCTGTGTGGCGGTGGGGGCGATGGAAATGAATAAAGGGAGCAAGTATGAATTATGTGCATGTGAATATATGCATATGTCTGTGTATGTATATATATATATATATATATATATATATATGTATACGTTGAAATGTATAGGTATGTATATGTGCGTGTGTGGACGTGTATGTATATACATGTGTATGTGTGTGGGTTGGGCCATTTCTTTCGTCTTTTTCCTTGTGCTACCTCGCTAACGCGGGAGACAGCGACAAAGTATAATAAAAAAAAAAAAAAAAAAAAAATATATATATATATATATATATATATATATATATATATATATATATATATATATATATATATATATATATATATATATATCATTTCTTTTATTTTACTCAGTCGTTGTCTCCCGCGTTAGCGAGGTAGTGCAAGGAGGCAGACGAAAGAATGGCCCAATTCACACACATACACATGTATATAAATAAACGCCCACGCATGCACATATACATACCTATATATTTCAATGTATACATACATATACATGCACAAACATGTACACTTATACACATGTACAGACATATACATATATACACTTGCTGCCTTCATCCATTCCCGTCGCCAACTAGATCTCACTCCTACCTTACTCTCATTGTTCATAGCTTTATAATAGCTCATCCCTGATATAATAAAACCATGCTAATCCTAACAGTGGTTTCCACACTCCTGCAACTCCCATATAAACGAACACCACAAAATCTGCTTCCCAGGTGTTCGAGATGTTGAATGAGTGGCACAGTTTGTTCGCTTCTGGAATCATTTCCACATCTGGAGGGGTGTCTTTTACCCTTGTGTGGATGACCTGCTTTTTCCCTCCATCCTTCTATCTTTCGTTCATCATGTTAAACCTTCCGTCACGCCTCCGAGCAGAGGGATGCAGCAGATGTCTCTCTTCCTCCTTCCTCAACAGGGGCCAGCTGCTGCTGCTGCTGCTGCTGCTGCTTCACTTTGTTGACATACTATAAACATTCCTCCTCTCGCCGCATCCAGCGGTATAGCTCGACTTCATAGATATATGTGTACTACACTGTGAGCCCTATGGTCATGAGTTCCACGATCTGTTACACACTAGTCCATAAATGCTGTCGACACACACTCACGTTCTCCAACATCCACATCGCTTTTCATGTGAAATTTTGTATGGCGTGAACTTGGAAAAAGCGTGATATCGAACCTTTGAAATACCTAGACACTGATGTATGTATATGGGAAGAACGTTTTGTCCTGGTCTCGTGCGTGACGGATCACGCAGCATCCCAGGCAGCAGGAGGTACTGAGCCCAGACGTTGTTGCTCCTGGTGCATGACGGTACAGCCCCTGGGGATGATGACGTCCCCTACCGTCTGACCTCGACCTCTCCACTGACAGTGTGCGTTGTTCTCCTCACATTAAATGAAGACAAGTCATATATATATGTCTACTCGTTTCAGACGAGTTGACGAATCAGAATCATTCTATATAGCAACCTTACATCGCAGAAAATGCTTATTTTACATTTGATATTTCAGTCTCTGTCTGTTTCGGCCACTGGGCCTGGAGACTACGGCAAAGATGACACGACAGTTCACAACCATAACACAGTCTCCCACATGTTCTACTGAGACGCCCTCAGAATATGGCTTTGAGCCTCATACCATAAACTGTGTGAGCCACTCGCTCACTTCTCTAACAGGGAACAAGAAACTCTGTCGTCATCAATTCTTTAGATATCATGAACACAATTTTAAGTATTTCACTATGAAATCATTTTACTACGAGGGACAGTTTTATCCAGTCATACATACGACTCTCCGTCAGCGCATAAGGGTATGCAAAGTCTCTGTGCTTATGCAGATGTGGAATCAGTAAGTAATCTTATGAATAAGTTAAGACTTTAAACTATGATGGAACACGATTCTCCTGCTGAATGTCCTAACACTAACATTAAATCGATGATGTTCAAGAGAAAAACACCATTTGAACAGATGAGCTAACATACAGCGGGGCGGGAGGGAACACCTGCCTACCAGTTCACATGACATAGCAACAGGAGAGAACTCTCAGGAGAGTGATGTGAGAAGGTATGTTAGGGAGGGTCTGAGGCGCCCCACCCGGCCACCTTCTCTGTCTTCGTGTCACCTTCTGTGGCAGACTTGGCTAACAGTACAGTTCACGTTGTGTGGACCCACGCCATTATTATATTTACTGAAGCGCAGTTTATATAATGCGTCAGGTGGTGTTACCGGGAATATAGATGATAGTGGGCCCACGACCCCCTCGCCCGACCCACAGAGCCACGTAGACCTTCCCTCAGTCTGAGGCAGATCAGCCGGACACAAACTGCTCTTTGATGGAGGCAATTTATGTCCTCGTTTCACCCTTCCCTCCATTGTTTCTGGACATATAATGTGTCTCAATTATTTTCTCAGATGACCCTTACCAAGGACGCATGATAATCTCTCCAGCTGTATCATAATACATAAATCTGGTCATCGCTCCTCCATTCCACATGCCCGGAGCAGCCACGATTCTTGACTTCAGATATGGCTTACAAACTTCTTCCATTCTTCTCTCTAATTAAAGAGAGACTGATCTTACGTCTCTGTGATGTGATATCGTCACGTGTCACCTGCTTACACCATCAAGGAAAATGTTCCAGGCCGGAGCACTTGTTTCCGGTGCTAACTATTGTCTCCAATAAACGTGAGGAGGTCGTCACGCCAGCCCCCACCAACGGGGTTACCTGAAGGTTACTCATGTCGGAGCGTTGACGGGTGCCCGTGACCCGTGGCCCAGGTATCCTGCCACAACACTCGTACAAACAGACGGATACTGCGCCGTATGTTCTGCCAGCACACCTGCCCGTGTGTGTGTGTGTGTGTGTGTGTGTGTGTGTGTGTGTGTGTGTGTGTGTGTGTGTGTGATTACAATTTGTGATTATTATTTGTGTATTAGAGTGAGAGAGTTATCAGGTCGTGTAGGCCCGCCTCATAACTTTATACGGAGTGAGTATCTTGAAGGTTGGTTGAATGTATTAGATGATATAGTGGCAGATATAGGGTGTTTTGGTCGAGGTGGTGTGCGAAGTGAGAGAATTAGGGAGAATGATTTGGTAAACAGAGAAGGGGTAGTGAAAGCTTTGCGGAAGATGAAAGCCGGCAAAGCAGCAGGTTTGGATGGTATTGCAGTGGAATTTATTTAAAAAAGGGGGGTGACTGTGTTGTTGACTGGTTGGTAAGGTTATTTAATGTATGTATGACTCATGGTGCGATGCATGAGGAATGGCGGAATGCATGCATAGTGCCATTGTACAAAGGCAAAGGGGATAAGAGTGAGTGCTCAAATTACAGAGGTATAAGTTTGTTGAGTATTCTTGGTAAATTATATGGGAGGGTATTGATTGAGAGGGTGAAGGCATGTACGGAGCATCAGATTGGGGAAGAGCAGTGTGGTTTCAGAAGTGGTAGAGGATGTTTGGATCAGGTGTCTGCTTTGAAGAACGTATGTGAGAAATACTAAGAAAAACAAATGGATTTGTATGTAGCATTTATGGATCTGGAGAAGGCGTATGATAGAGTTGATAGAGATGCTCTGTGGAAGGTACTAAGAATATATGGTGTGGGAGGCAAGTTGCTAGAAGCAGTGAAAAGTATTTATCGAGGATGTAAGGCATGTGTACGTGTAGGAAGAGAGGAAAGTGATTGGTACTCATTGAATGTCGGTTTGCAGGAGGGGTGCGTGATGTCTCCATGGTTGTTTAATTTGTTTATGAATGTGGTTGTTCGGGAGGTGAATGCAAGAGTTTTGGAAAGAGGGGCAAGTATGCAGTCTGTTGTGAATGAGAGAGCTTGGGAAGTGAGTCAGTTGTTGTTCGCTGATGATACAGCGCTGGTGGCTGATTCGGGTGAGAAACTGCAGAAGCTGGTGACTGAGTTTGGTAAAGTGTGTAAAAGAAGAAAGTTGAGAGTAAATGTGAATAAGAGCAAGGTTATTAGGTACAGTAGGGTTGAGGGACAAGTCGACTGGGATGTAAGTTTGAATGGAGAAAAACTGGAGGAAGTGAAGTGTTTTAGATATCTGGGAGTGGATTTGTCAGCGGATGGAACCATGGAAGCGGAAGTGAGTCACAGGGTCGGGGAGGGGACGAAAGTTCTGAGAGAGAGAGAGAGAGAGAGAGAGAGAGAGAGAGAGAGAGAGAGAGAGAGAGAGAGGGGGAGAGGGAGAGAGAGAGAGAGAGAGAGAGAGAGAGAGAGAGAGAGAGAGAGAGAGAGAGAGAGAGAGAGAGAGAGAGAGAGAGAGAGAGAGAGAGAGAGAGAGAGGTTTCAGAGTAAGGTGAGGAGGGAAGGTAAAAATCGTGAAGAAAGAAAGTAGGATGGAATTGTGGACATACGAGCGAACCGAGTTAAGACTGTGGATGGAAGATTGTTTACGGAAAATAATAAAGAACGTTAACAAAATCCGGAAAACCAGACGGCAGTATCAACAGAGCAAGACGTCCACACATCAGCGACAAACTTGACGGAGCGACTGGAGGAATGAGGGAGCGATATTTGGCCAGCTTCTGGCAGCGCAGAGGATGATGGTTATGACAGCTTGAGACTGAGGAGTTCCAAGTGTGACACAGAGCTTGCCAAAAGGCACGGTACATCCTAACTTAACGCGCCAAATTAATTCGCAGCGGATCTGCCCTAATAGTGGCAGAGGTTGTGATTCAGCACACATACATAAGGGGGAGGGGGAAATATTTTGATGATTCAGTGTTAGGAGAAGTAAAACTGAACAGCGAACAAGAGATAAGTCCAAGAAGATCAAATTCAGTGTTTCTTCAAGTGAAATCTCCCGAGTCCAGAATAACAAATTAAGTGTGTCTGACGGGAGGAAAATCCGAGTCCATTGTTATTCTACGTCCCTTTCACCGGCAAGACAGATAAACTGAACTATAGCTAAACATAACCGTGGGAAAACCAGGATAAGACATGCTCTGTGCACTATATTTGGCGACACAATTGATGCAGATTGGATGAATCTAACAATACACAAAGTATCGCGATATTGGCGTGTGCGATAAAACCATCTGGAAGATAGAGGAACGAGGCCGTGAGAGTGACGTCTGCAGCAGAGAAAGATGGGATGGAGAAATTGGAATGGCAGCGCTTGAGGTGATCTGAGCGCAGAAAGTGATAAGTGTAATGAGGGCATCGAGTGAGACAGAGAGAAGTGTGTCTGTATATACTCCCTATCTGGCTAGCTGACGCACGACAGCACGATCCTTGAGCACGACATAGCATGTAGATTTTGGCATTCAGTTTACATAGAGATAAGTAACATGTACAGTGACTCAGCTGCCAATGAGAGAGAGGGTTCAGGTAGTAGTTGTACCGGTCCCTCACACGACCTTTCCTTCTCTGAGAGACCTGCCTCTTTTTCTGTTCACTATACCAACATTCGTTGACTCTCTAGCGACCTGTCTTATGTTGAACACCATCTGTCTGGTACCTTTCCTAATATCTTACTTCTCTCTGAATCCCAATTATCTAATGATGTTCTCACTAGCCCCTTTCTCATATTCAAATATAAGCACCACTCCGGTTCAAAGGTGGTGCCTGTGCCTTTTCCAATATCAACACACCTGTTAAGTGGCTCAAGGTCTGTCTCCCAACTACCGCACTTTTCCTGTTTCGCTTATTGCTCCCCTAATTCTGCAAATTTTATATCCTTCGACAATCTCAACTCCTGCCATGAGACTGTGGCATCTAACCCACAAGCCAAGATCCTCTACCTCATGGATTTCAACTTTCACCATAGGGAATGGTTGAATTCCTCCCTTACGGATGGTGGGGGAATTGAAGCCCTCACGTTCTCCATTCTTAGTAATCTAGAGCTAATTCTAATCCATCCCATTCATAATCCTGGCCGCTGTGACCAATCTCTTAATATTCTAGATCTGTTTTTCACCTCTAATTCTTCGCGCTCTAAATACACAATCTTTTTCCTAACAGGTTCATCTGACCACACCCTCATAAATGTATCTATTTCAACGGCACCTTCCCCCTCCAGCAGCCCCTTCTAAACGTAAATACTGTCACCTCATCAAAGCTAACTGAAATAACTTACCAAAATTCTTTTCTGACTTTCACTGGGTATATTACTATCTTTTATGTGGTGATGATGGATCTGTCTCCGCTACACGCATAGCAGAAGTTATTCTGCGGGAATGGAAGCATTTATCCCCTCCTCCTCTAAGATGAGCTTTTCCTACAATCCATGGTTCAACTGTCCCTGTTCAGAGGCCAATCAGGTAAGGGATCAGGAATATCGGGCTTGGAAAAAGTCCCATTCATCATTCATCACTGCCCGTAATCATTAAAGGTAAGTTATCCGTAAGGCAAAGCGTTCCTTTATTCAGAGGAAGTGCGATAACTCTCCTCACCATCCACCGATGGGTCTTTCTGGTTTTTGGCTAAGGGCATCTCTAACAAACTCTGTCGCTCTACCTTTTCTTCACTTTCCGTTCCAACGATACTTTAGCTGTGTATCCCATAGACGAAACAACTCTCTTTGATTCCATTTCTCCTCTTATTTCATCTTAGAAGACTAACATTCCTTCATCACCTGATGCTCCTCTAAGTAATTAAATGCCCCTCCCCGTAATCTCTTTTAGAGCAGTCCCAAAAAATCTCTCTCTCTCTCTCTCTCTCTCTCTCTCTCTCTCTCTCTCTCTCTCTCTCTCTCTCTCTCTCTCTCTCTCTCTCTCTGGACACAGGCAAGGCTTATAGGTCATGATGATATCCATCACCGTGTGCTGAAAGAGTGTCTCTGAATTTGCACCTGTGCTTGCTCATCTGCTCCGTTTCAGTTTAAAAACCAAAACTTTTCCTTCTCCTTGGAAGAATGCGTTGGCACATCCCATCCCTGGGAAGGATAACCGTTCTAACCCCTCTTACTGTCATCCTGTTACTTTGACATTCCATTTTCAAAGTCCCATATCCTCAGACATCTTGAATCTCATAGTCTTCTCTCTGAACACCATTATGGCTTCCGTATGGAGAGATCCTCTGGTGATATCCTTACCTATCTTACTAATGTCTGGTTGTCATCCTGAAAAATTATGGGGAATTCTATGTGGTTGTCCTTGATATATTCAAAGCTTTTAACAAGGTGTAGCACCTGAGTCTCAACTCTTTAAGCTCCCTTCATTTGGGTTCCCTCTCTCACTTTGCTCCCTCATATCTAGTTTCTTCTCTGGCCGATCTATCTCCAATGTTGTTGATGGATCAGTCTCTCCCCTATTCTCCCTACACTTTTCTCCTCTTAATCAATAAATTCCTTTCTTCCACATATAACCAAACGCACTTTTACGCTGACAACTCAACACTACATTCCTCCATATCCTTCAATACTGCTCTTTCTTTTCTTGTCTCGACACAACTTCCTCTACAATATTAGACTTGGACAGGATATTTCAGTTGGGCGGACGAAATCCTTCGACAGTTCTGTAATCATCTCTTGCCTCAATGAACATACTGGATATTACTATAACAACCACTCTGTCTTGGAAATCCCACATGACGGAAATAGCTAAGTATGCCTCTAAGAAACTGGATGTCTGTTTAGATGTCGAAATTTCTTTTCTTCCGAACAGTTGCTACGTTTATACAAAGGACTGACCCGTCCATGTATGGAGTACTACTCCCACATCTGAGGCGGTTCTAGCTCTGCATCCTAACTTGACAGAGTTGAGTCAAAAGCGGTCCGACTTATAAAGTCTCCCTAGGTTAACTTCAAAACTTGGCCTCCTTGTCCTACTCCGCAATGTTGGTTCACTTTCCCTCCTCTGTAGGTATTACTTTGGTTTTTGCTTCTCCTGTGCCCCCATCACTAGGAAGACCAAACAACACTCGGCAAGCTGCTGCATCTCATGATAACTGTATGGCCATCAGCAACTCAAGGGTGGGCCGTGTTGATAACTGTTTCTTTCCCTACACCTCGAAGCTTTGGAACTCTTTATTCTCATGTCTTTCCCAATAACTATAAACTGGCATATTTGAAAAGACAGGGTTTTCACCACTTTCATAATTCCTAAATACTTTCTCTTTTCCCTTCTTTTCCCCTTTCATTAATCTCTCGATGTTTCAATTAAGGCCCGGCTCCAGACACGGACAGAAGTCCGTGACTGGAGCCTCTAATATATGAAAATACTTCCTTGAGAAGACAGTACGACCCTTGAGCACGATGGTGCATCCCTGATATCGACAGTACGACCCTTGAGCACGATGGTACATCCCTGAGATCGACAGTACGACCCTTGAGCACGATGGTACATCCCTGAGATCGACAGTACGACCCTTGAGCACGATGGTGCATCCCTGATATCGACAGTACGCCCCTTGAGCACGATGGTACATCCCTGATATCGACAGTACGCCCCTTGAGCACGATGGTACATCCCTGATATCGACAGTACGCCCCTTGAGCACGATGGTACATCCCTGAGATCGACAGTACGACCCTTGAGCACGATGGTACATCCTTGAGATCGACAGTACGACCCTTGAGCACGATGGTACATCCCTGAGATCGACAGTACGCCCCTTGAGCACGATGGTACATCCTTGAGATCGACAGTACGACCCTTGAGCACGATGGTACATCCCTGAGATCGACAGTACGCCCCTTGAGCACGATGGTACATCCCTGAGATCGACAGTACGCCCCTTGAGCACGATGGTACATCCCTGAGAATGACAGTACGATCCCTTGAGCACGATGGTACATCCCTGAGATCGACAGTATGACCCTTGAGCACGATGGTACATCCCTGAGAATGACAGTACGATCCCTTGAGCATGACGGTACAACCCCAGCATTCGTGTGTTACTAGGCTAAATCCTAACACGTAAGGGTGAGGTCAAGTCCAGGCCATCATACACAAGGGTCGTAAAGTCGTGATCAGGGGTCGTACCGTCGCGTTGTGCTACTAATTAAAGTGACCAAGGGATTTTCTGTAACCCTCCGCCAGCCAGCCTTGCCAAAGACACCATCGTTAACTTTACTGGGTGTAGAGCACGTGAACATTGTTGTCAAAGGTGAGACCACGTGAACATGACTGTCAAGGAGGCATATACTCACACTGATATATTTATACTGGTTACTGGAATGGTAAAGAGAATCGGCTCCTTCCAGACTGTCACTCATGCCAATTTGGTGGACAAAACTATGCAAATTATTGGTTTACAATTTCGACCTCAGTTTGTTGTGAGCGGCGAGCGGGAGCTTCACTCAGGCTAAAACCAAAAGACCCATGACCTGAGGGTGAATCACAGCTCGAGAGACTCCCTCATAGCGCTGCTGTAAACCTGCTGGCGATCAGGAGGAGATAATCTAAATCTGTCTTTAGTGTAGCGAGACTAGCGAACACTGGTGTTGAACTCTGTTATGTAATACTGTCCAACCCAAACAATGGTTTAATCTCTAAATCTACTACCACAAAGTCGCCTAAATGATGTTCACACACCAGAAAATTCTAATCCTATTTTTCATATCAGATTTTCATTATGAACAGATACACACACACAATAAAACTGGTGATGAAATAATTCTATAGGTCAAAGTTCAAGTCCTAAATCATTTACATCGGCGTAAGTTTAGTATGTGTATTTGTCGGGTCTGCTGAGACGAGCCATTACTAAGTGGTCAGGTCATACGATACAAGATGTATGAAAGGTCATAAGTCAACCAAGGGAAGACTATGAATAAAACCCACAGCTCAGTGAAGGTCATAAGTCAACCACTGACACGGAAGGTTATGAGTTAACCTACGACACAGGGAAGGTTAAGGGTTAACCCATGACACAGGGAAGGTCAAGGGTTAACCTATGACACAGGGAAGGTCAGGAGTCAACACATGACACAGGGAAGGTCATGAGCAACCCATGACACAGGGAAGGTCATGAGCAACCCATGACACAGGGAAGGTCATGAGCAACCCATGACACAGGGAAGGTCATGAGCAACCCATGACACAGGGAAGGTCATGAGCAACCCATGACACAGGGAAGGTCATGAGCAACCCATGACACAGGGAAGGTCATGAGCAACCCATGACACAGGGAAGGTCATGAGCAACCCATGACACAGGGAAGGTCATGAGCAACCCATGACACAGGGAAGGTCATGAGCAACCCATGACACAGGGAAGGTCATGAGCAACTCATGACACAGGGTAGGTCATGAGCAACCCATGACACAGGGAAGGTCACGAGCAACTCATGACACAGGGAAGGTCATGAATCAACCCATGACACAGGGAAGGTCATGAGCAACCCATGACACAGGGAAGGTCATGAGCAACCCATGACACAGGGAAGGTCATGAGCAACCCATGACACAGGGAAGGTCATGAGCAACCCATGACACAGGGAAGGTCATGAGCAACCCATGACACAGGGAAGGTCATGAGCAAACCATGACACAGGGAAGGTCAAGGGTTAACCCATGACACAGGGAAGGTCATGGGTCAACCCATGACACAGGGAAGGTCATGAGCAACCCATGACACAGGGAAGGTCATGAGCAACCCATGACACAGGGAAGGTCAGGTCAACCTATGACACAAGGAAGGTCAGGAGTCAACCCACGATACAGGTAAGGTCATGTGTCAACCCACGACACAGGGAGAGTCATGAGCAACTTATGACGCAGGGAAGGTCATGAGCAATCCATGACACAGGGAAGGTCAGGTCAATCTATGACACAAGGAAGGTCAAGAGTCAACCCACGATACAGGGAAGGTCATGAGCAACCCATGACACAGGAAAGGTCATAGGTCAACCCATGACCTTAGGCAAGGTTACGGGTCTCTAGATCAGTCTTCGTGTGTGTGGTAAAGTGATCCTCAACCATCCCTGGTTGTAGTGACCCCGTCAGCAACATGTAATATCCTCAGTAACTCAGATCTTCTCCATCTGTTCTCTTCTCTTCTTTCTGAAGCAAAATCTTACAACTTCCTAAGCAATTTTGTGGCAACCATGAGCCCAGCTCAGGTTAGAAGAGCTCCATGTATGAAGTATGAACCCCTGGGCTGCCATCTGCATATTTTTTTTCTTAATCTTTACAGTACCCTTGATGAAACCCATGATGGAACCTTTGATGGAACCCTTTATGGAACCCTTGATGAAACCCATTATGGAACCTTTGATGGAACCCTTTATGGAACCCTTGATGAAACCCATTATGGAACCTTTGATGGAACCCTTGATGGAACCCTTGGTGGAACCCATTATGGAACCCTTTATGGAAGCCTTGATGGAACCTTTTATGGAACTCTTTATGGAACCCTTTATGGAACTCTGGATGGAACCTTTTATGGAACCCTTTATGGAACTCTTGATGGAACCCTTGAGGGATCTTGGGTTCCGGGCGAGCCCAGGTTGAAACACACATGACTAGAGCACAGACCAGTGTGTCGCTGTACACGAACTGTGTGCATGACTGTGTTAGAAACATTATGTCTGTCATGGCACAAGCTCAAGCCATGAGAGGAATGTGCGCTAGCAATCGTGAAGGCGTTTACTGTACCGTAAGTTTACAGCATCGGAGGAAGTTACTGTTGTAAACTCACATAACTGGAGGACTTTGTTATGTAACATGCTGAGAACAATATGAGATGTATAACATGCTGATAACACTATGAGATGTATAACATGGTGATAACACTATGACATGTATAACATGGTGATAACACTATGAGATATGTAACATGCTGATAATAGTATGAGATGTTATGTAACATGCTGATCACACTATGAGATGTTGTGTGACATGCTGATAACACTATGAGATATTCTGTAACATCCTGATAACAATATGAGATGTATAACATGCTGATTACACTATGAGATGTATAACATGCTGATATCACAATGAAAGATTGTGTAACATGCTGATAACACTATGAGATATTCTGTAACATACTGATAACACTATGAGATGTGTAACATGCTGATAACATTATGAGATGTTGTGTAACATGCTGATAACCCTATGAGATGTTGTGTAACATGCTGATAACACCATGAGATATGCTGTAACATGCTAATAAAACTATGAGATGTTCTGTAACATGCTGATAACACTATGAGATGTTGTGTAACATACTGATAACACTATGAAAGGTTGTGTGACATGCTGATAACAATATGAGATGTTATGTAACATGCTGATAACACTATGAGATATTCTGTAACATACTGGTAACACGATGAGATGTGTAACATGCTGTTAACACTATGAGATGTTGTGTAACATACTAATAACACTATGAAAGGTTGTGTAGCATGCTGATAACAATATGAGATGTTGTGTAACATGCTGATAACACTATGAGATGTAGTGTAACATGCTGATAACACCATGAGATATGCTGTAACATGCTAATAAAACTATGAGATGTTCTGTAACATGCTGATAACACTATGAGATGTTGTGTAACATACTGATAACACTAAGAAAGGTTGTGTAACATGCTGATAACAATATGAGATGTTGTGTAACATGCTGATAACACTATGAGATATTCTGTAACATACTGATAACACTATGAGATGTGTAACATGCTGTTAACGCTATGAGATGTTGTGTAACATACTGATAATACTATGAAAGGTTGTGTAACATACTGATAACACTAAGAAAGGTTGTGTAACATACTGATAACACTATGAAAGGTTGTGTAACATGCTGATAACAATATGAGATATTGTGTAACATGCTGATAACACTATGAGATGTTGTGCAACATGCTGATAACACCATGAGATATGCTGTAACATGCTAATAAAACTATGAGATGTTCTGTAACATGCTGATAACACTGTGGGACATTGTGTTACATGTTGATAACAATGGGATCTTGTGTAGTATCTTTTTTTTTTCAACAATGGAGGCTCCAGTCATAGACAAAAGTCCACATCAAGGCCGGACCTCAACTGAAATAAAGAGAAGTTAATGAAAGGGATAAAGAAGAGACAAGGGATAGGATTGCAAGGTCATAATCATTGAGAAAGGTTAGAGAGTTCCAAAGCTACGATGTGTAAGGAAAGAAACAATTATCAAAACGGCCTATCTTTGAGTTGCCAACGGCCACACAGTAATCATGTGACGCAGCAGCTTGCCTAGTGTTGAGTGGTCTAGCTAGTATTGAGGGGGCACACAAGCAGCCGGCTTACGGGAGCTTGAACCAAAGTAATACCTATCGGAGAAGGAAAGAGAACCAACACTGCAGTCTATGGCAGGCGGGTCAAGTTTGGAAGTTAGCCTGGGAGAGTTTATAAGTCGGACCGCTTTCAACTCTGTCAAGTAAGGATGCAAAGCTAGAACCATCCCAAATGTGAGAGCAGTGCTCCATAAAGGACGGATTAATTCTTTCCATAAACGGGGCAACTGTTTAGAAGAAAAGAAATCTAGAATTCTAAATAGGACTAACAATTTCTTAAAGGCAGACTTAGCTTTTCTGTAACGTGAGGTTTCCAAGAAAGAGTAGATGTTACAGTAATAACAAGTACGTTCACTGAGTCAAATGGTGGAATTACATATCCGTCAAAGTAGAGAGGGAGGTTGGGAGGGATTTTCGATAGAGAGATGGGTAAAAACTGGGTCATAAGAGGCATTAAACCTAATCAGATTTCGTCTACCCCACTGAGATATCCTGTCCAATTCTAAATTGATTGGGGAAGTTTTGTCAAGAGGAGATGCAAATCGAGTGAGAGAAGGAGCAGAATTGAAGGCTGTGGGGAGAATGCAGTCTTGAGCCGTCAGCGTATGAGCGCATTCGGTTATTTGTGGAACAAAAACAATTGTTGATGAACAGAAGAAAAAGTGTGTAAGGGACAGGACTGAACCTTAAGGGACACCACTGTTCATGGAGGAAAGGGGGTAGCTAATCCATTAACCTCTGAGATAGATCGGCCAGAAAGGAAGCTAGATATGAGGGATCAAAGAGAGGGAGGGAAGCGTTGGATATATCAGCTACATAGGATTCCCCATAATCTTTCAGGATAAAGACCACGACGGTACTGCCCATGAACACCGCTTTTGTGCGCGACGATACTACCCTTTAACATGACCCATGAGGATGAAGGTACTACCCTTGAACAGGACCCTTGAGCACAAAACGGTGTTGTCCTTGAACACGACCCTTGAGCACAAAACTGTACTACCCTTTAATACGACCCTTGAGCACATCGGTGCAACCCTTAATCAAGACGATATGACTCTTGGATATG
This sequence comes from Panulirus ornatus, assembly GCF_036320965.1. NCBI lineage: Eukaryota > Metazoa > Arthropoda > Malacostraca > Decapoda > Palinuridae > Panulirus > Panulirus ornatus. The sequence goes on along the minus strand of NC_092229.1, from coordinate 24,333,080 downwards.
ATGGCTCAGCTTTTGACCTGATCAAACGCCAGGCTAACGTACCCAAGGGTCATATCGTCGTGCTCAAAGGTAGTATACGTCGTGCTCAAAGGTCGCACTGTAGTGTTCTAGGGTCGTAACATCTTGCTGAAGGGGTTAGGTTTGAGAGACAATTGGTTGTACGGTGACTCCACCAAACACATATCTCATGCACAGACACAAAAGTACTACGAAGACTGGGATGCACAGAAGAAATGATTAAGAATGCACTGGACAAGTGCCTATAAAGTGTACCAGACCAGCCAGGATATGCGGTCTTTGTGAGCGTGCGGGATACGGCCTCCAAAAGATTGGTCGACCAAGGACACAACCCAACATCTTGGGCCCAGCCAGGGTTCTGGGGGTAGACCTCCGAAGACTTCGTCAGATTTTACTAATTTTAGTAAGGTATTCGTCCTGAATCTCAGTGAGGAGTTCTGCCATACTGAGGAGCTCTGCCAAAGGGAGGAGTTCTACCATAGTGAGGAGTTCTGCCATACTGAGGAGCTCTACCAAAGGGAGGAGTTCTACCATAGTGAGGAGTTCTGCCATACTGAGGAGCTCTACCAAAGGGAGGAGTTCTACCATAGTGAGGAGTTCTGCCAAATGGAGGAGTTCTGCCATAGTGAGGAGCTCTATCAAAGGAAGGAGTTCTGCCATAGTGAAGAGCTCTGCCAAAGGGAGGAGTTCTGCCATAGTGAGGAGCTCTGCCAAAGGGAGGAGTTCTACCATAGTGAGGAGCTCTGCCAGAGGGAAGAGTTCTGCTACCTCTGGGAAGCTGTAGTGAGTGTTAAGAAAGTGCCTCAGAGAGCTCTCATGAAGTGTCACGACAGGGTCTTCGTTCAAGAGAAGCTTATCTCATGAGTTAGTAAGAAGCTCTGCTGATTCAAAGTGAGGATCAGCAAGTACTGCACATGCTTTAGGTGGGGGCTACTTTGTGAGGAGCTCGAATGACTGTTAACGGTGAATTATAACAAGAAGAGGAGAGGATCTCAGCTGAGTTTGCGAGTGAAGCCTAGTTAGAGGGGTGTATACATGTGGAGGCAGAAGTGAGGAGGTTGGCAGTATCTGCGTGTAAGTACGCAGAAATGGATACGAAAGAGATATATGCATCTGGCGTAATAGAGATGTTTGGACGGTAAAGGCGCACGGAAAGGTGCATTCGGAGGGTAGAAGGGCTTGAAGGCAGTGGACAAGGTGAAAGAAGAGGTACAGAGTGAGCAGGTATGTGAAGGACGAACCGGTGTGTGTTGGGGATGTGTGGAAGCGGGTGTTGCTGAGGATGCGTGGAAACGTGTGTGGAGCCAAACGTCCATCACATACAGTCTACTTCCACCTTCGATAACCTCCACATCCAGTTCAGTCTCATTAACACAACTGAACTCCCTCCTCTGAGAACTTCGTCACCCATCCACTCCCTGTTCCACACCCATGCACTCCCTGCTATACACAGCTCCAGCCCAGATATCGACTCTAACTATAGATCGTGGTCGTGAGGGACACTGGATAGAGAAAACTAGAAAGTATCACTTACCCACCATGAAAACAACGGTAAAATTTTCACTGCACCCACGCACCTGTCTGACCTGACCAGGCGGTGCTCAGCTCCAATTCCTTAAGATTGCACCACCATAAAACGTGCTTTTAGGAAATTAGCATGACAGCCCCGCATCGTTGGGGACAGAGACCGCAGGAGAAAAACTGCTCTTAAAATCTGCTTCCCTTCAAGAATTCAAAGGACGAAGTCTCATGACCAAGAACCATTAAGATAAAGATAGACGCCTGATGGACATCAGCCCCCTCCCACACACAGATCCACACCCTCCAGTCCCCCGTGCAAACACCCCCACAAAGTGCACACAGCACTACACCCTCCCGTCTCCCCACTCACCACTACACCCTCCAGTCCCCCGTTCAATCAGCCCCACAAAATACATACACTAATACAGACTCTAGTTTCCCACAAGTATAGCCCTACTCAAAAATATACCCTTCAGTTTCCCGTACACACAACCCCACTCAGTAGTACACCCTCAGACCCCTCTACACACAGCCCTACACAATGTAAACACCACCAAACTCTCCATTTCTGATCACCGAAATATACAGCAAATCACAACACGAAACTCTCGAATTACAACACAATATCACAATCAAAGGAGATTAAAAGAATACTGATTTCCTTAAAGTATCGACTTATTCGCGTTCGCTCAGATTTACGTAGTGTATTATGAACAATAATCAGGGATAAATCATTAACTGTTTAGATTATAGTGAACTAGCAGTAAATGTTCACAAGGGTTGTATGATAAGATATCATCTCAAACAAATTTGATAGAGTTCTTCAACTATGCCCGTGATAGCTGGCATTACAAAACACCGCCAGATGCCATACAATAAGACTTCTCAGAAACATACGAGATTATCAAGCGACATCAAGGATCATTCCTCGTGAGATCGAATTTGTCTGTTGACACGGGGCAGCGGAGGCGTCCGGGTGGCTGTGGGTAACGGGCAGGGCACCACAAGGATCCTTCCAAGGACTCCAGCTTTCCATCACCTAGATCAGTCATCTGGGGACAGACCTCACAGGCACAATTCTAAGTCTTGGCTGTGACACGAAACTAGGAAGTAAAACTTCAGACAGAGTAAGAAACTTCTTAAATGTTTCAAAGCGATTGAGACAAAGTGATGCATGTATTCAGAAACTATAGCAGTTACGATAGATAATGCTCGGTAAGCCACTGTAAAGATAAAAGAAATTGTAATGATAATCAGGAAAGACCTAAGATAAGCAAATCATCGCTAAGCTACAATATGAAATGTAAGATTAGATAAATACTCACTCTCCACTGCGCCATAGTCAGACCACACTTAGAATATGATGTTCAGTTCTTGGTCACTTTACTTGATTAAGTACGGCGAAAAACTAGAATCAGTACAAAGAAGGGCAATAAAACTAATCCCTTTCCTGAATGATAAACCTGACGAAGACATACCCAGTAATCAAGAATTATTTTCTTAAAGAGATGAGAAGATCCCGGGGACATCTAAGCAATGCAAGCTTTCTAACTACTAAATGATCTCAGACATATAACTCACAACGATATTCTCATGTTCGTAATAGATGCGATGACTACATGTAACACAGGAAGTTAAAGGGAAGATGCGGACAAAAAAATATTTTCACCTGCTGAGCTAAAGGAGGTTAGCATCAACTTCATCATGATATTGGCAAGGCCAAGATTATCAACACCTTTAAAATATGTTTAAACAAATACCTTATTGATACCAGATATCAGCAAATAAACGTGTTTGAGAACACAAATGTGATGTGCAGTATACCCACAATTCAACTCTAAATTGGAACTTCTCCCTCCCCCTAAATCATCCATCTTTCTGCACCAGGACAAGATCTTCTTTATTCACACTTTCTCATAAACTTTCCATGTCAGTAGACTCTCTCCAACGATGCATGGCGATCCCTCACAACCATCTGTCTGCCGGATGATATGCCGGAAGGAGAAGTGGATGAAAGAGAAGCCTGGTGCTTTACAATCCTGAGAAATTATGATATCATTATTGTCCTTCAAACTGCTTATCTTGTCACAGAGCATCAGGTCTTCATTGTCCCCCGTAAACTCAACGCACACTCTCTCACCTCCCTCTCCTCACCCTCCTCTTCCCAGTCTTCCACCTCCTCCTCCTCCTCTATTTCCCGCCCCCCTGCTGAGGTTGTTTACCCTACCAGGGTCACTCACACTAAGTGGCTCCCCAGCGTGTTCCCTGCCCCAGCCTCGACCCCCGCTTGCTACATCCACGAGTCCCCAACCCCCTGCGCCCACCAGCCCATGCTCTCCCAGCCCTTGCTCACTCAGCCTCAAGCTCCCCAGCCCCTGCTCCCCCAGTCTATGCTCTCCCAGCCCTTGCTACTCAACCCATGCTCCCCCAGCCCCTGTTCCCCAGCCCCTGCTCCCCAGCCTTTGTTCCTCTAGCCTTTGCTCCCCCAGCCCCTTATCCCCGGCCTATGCTTCCCAAGCCTCTGCTCCCCAGCCACTGCTTCCCCCAGCCCCTGCTCTCTCAGTCCCTCTTCCCCCAGCCCCATGCTCCCAAAGCCCCTGCTCCCTCAGCCTCTTCTCCCCTTAGCCTCTTACCCTTACCAGAGCTGCTACCCAGACTCCTGTTCTCGTAACCCCTGTTGCCCAAACCCTGTTCTGCTCCTGGCCTCTGCTGCTGCTGCTGCACTCCTCACCTCAGCACGTGTTCCTCTAGTTCCTCTTCCCTGCTCCCCCACGTCCTGCCCCCAACCCCAGTTCCTGTTCCTCCAAGCCCCTGTTCCCCCAAGTCCTACCCTCCTAGCCCCTGAACCAAAACCCCTGCTTCCCAGTCCTTTCAGCCCTTCCCCTGCTGCCCTGCATCTGCTCCCCACGCCCCTGATCTCCCTACTTCATGCTCTTCCTACTCAAGCACGTACCCCCCACCCACAGTCCTCGCTCCCCAGCTGCTGTTTGCAAGCCCTTCCTTCTGTCCCCTTTATATATCATTATCTCAACTCCTTATATACACTATCATCCCGCCATCTCATATATCATTCGCCACATCTCTTCTTATATATCATATATAATCATGCCTACCCCGGCCTATATACATCATCATCATCACTGCCTCCTAGCGTATATAATCATCCACACTCCCTGGTTGTATAATCATTCCCAAACCTTGATATAGATTATCATCCACACATCCTGTTATGTATCATCAGCCCCACCCTTATCATACATCAGTATCCCCTGTATACTATCATCCCCAACCCTTGTTACATTCATATATTTCCATCTTTTAGGTCAAACTCCCCACCCGCGATCTTATGCCTTCCTCCTGTCATATATCATAGCGCCACCCTCGTTTATAGAGCATCAGGTCAACCTCATGTTATATATCATACCTCACCCTTTATTATATATCACCCGGCCCACTTTCTGTTATACATCATACCCCACCCCCTGTTATATATCATACCCCACCCCCTGTTATGAATCATCCGGTCCACCTCCTGTTATACATCATTCCCTGTGCTATCATCCCTATGCTCTGTTATACACAATTATCACCATCTCATGCTATATACCATTATCCCTCTTCCTCTCACCTATTTTATCATCCTTCCTCCTAGTTACACATAAGTATTCCATCTGTTATACTTTGATATCATCAGCAGCCGCTGTTTCATACTATCATGCTCACCCATCCCTTGTTACGTACCATGACCGTCCGCACTCCCGCTCATACATGTAACTCGCATGTCCTCACCAGGCAGGGAGCACGTAAGGGCTGGCCGGTACGTCGACACAGCTTACAGCAGAGTACGGCATGAGCTGCTGCCGCTGGTGTTGCTCTGGTAACTACGGGTGATGAAACCTCCTCTAGTTCCTCTAGCGGAGAAGAACACTGGCGATAAGGTGAGGAAGATATACATGGGAGGAACTCTGTGGACCACTGGTGATATGGTGTGGAAGATATACGTGGGAGGAGCTGTGTACCACTGGCGATAAGGTGAGGAAGATATACATGGGAGGAACTCAGTGAAGCACTGGTGATATGGTGTGGAAGATATACGTGGGAGGAGCTGTGTGCCACTGGCGATAAGCTGGGGAAGATATACGTGAGAGGAGCGCAGTGTTTCACTAGTGATGAGGTGAGGAAAATATACGTGGGAGGAGCTCAGAGAACCACTGGTGATATGGTGTAGAAGATATACCGAGGAGGAGCTGTGTACCACTGACGATACGGTGCGGATTATATACGTGGGAGAAGCTTAATGCATCACTAGCGATAAGGTGAGGAAGAAATACGTGGGAGGAACTCAGTGGAGCACTGGTGATATGGTGCGGAAGATATACGAGGGAGAAGTTCAGTGCCCCGCCAGTGATATGGTATGGAAGATATACTTGGGAGGAACTCAGTGTACCGCTGGTGATACGTGATATACGTGGGAGGAGCTCAGTGTACCACTGGTGATACGTGATATACGTGGGAGGAGCCCAGTGTACCACTGGTGATACGTGATATACGTGGGAGGAGCCCAGTGTACCACTGGTGATACGTGATATACGTGGGAGGAGCCCAGTGTACCACTGGTGATACGTGATACACGTGGGAGGATCTCAGTGTACCACTGGTGATACGTGATATACGTGGGAGGAGAGTGATGAAGCAGGACCGCAGCAGCAGCAGGGTGGGTGGGTAGGTGGGTGTGCCCTCGGCGCGCGGGCGCGCGGCTCCCTGTCTGGTCTGGTGTGGCGAGGTCTGTAAGGTACAGTTTTGACTGAAGTTTTAATTACCAGACTGACAAGACCACTCGTCTTAACGTCATATACTCTGGGTCAGACGAGCTTTGTTGTGCGAGAGACAGCAGTCTACCTCCTGACCTAACAGACTGCAGAGGGAGACTCGTATCTCTTCCGAGGACGACACCTACGGTGGGGACGAGATCCGAGCAGCGCCGCCAGTGAACAAGGACCCTGTAGGACTGAATGAGGTCACGTGTTCAACACCCGTATGGTATCTGGCTCGTGAGATGCCCAACTAGTTGACCCTTCAAAATATTAAACAAAGTCCTGATACATTAGATCACTACTGATCACTGATGTTTCCCCTCCATCCACCTCTCACACAACCCAGTTTCCTCCCCAAACGTTATTCACAAACTTCAGTTTCATCTACGAGGTCAATGAACTGGTGCCACAGACTGAGGCTCGACCTCAGGCCACAGGGAGAATTGGAAGGAACAACTCTCAGAAAGACATCGGCTATTCCCATGATGCCATTAAGTCTATGACGTCACCCATGACAGCAAGCATGATGTCTATGATGTCTATGACGTCACTCACGACAGCAAGCACCATAATGTGACTGGTGTTAAGGATACGCGCGTGATCAGAGGGTTGGAGGGCACCGTACTCCCCTACACAGCACCAACACGGAGAGGCCACCACGATACATGGCACTCTACCATCAAGGCGGGCAAGCCTCTGCCCAAATAGCGATCCATCAGTAAATGTGCAGAACCGAAGATATGACAATCCACACAACAGACAGGGACCCACGATCTGGTGAACCTTGAAGATCAACACTTAAGACAGCGAAACACCAAGACCGGACCACCATAACACCAGGACCCGTCCCAGGCAGACCACCAGAAACTGTCCTAAACAGACCACCAGAACCCATCCCAGACAGACACTTACCAAAGACGACAAATGATGTTAACTTTTGTTTTTTTCAGTACTGTAGGGCTGGCTCAATGACCACTGAGAGTTAATAACCCAATAAAACTGAGATCATACATAGAGATCCCTGACGAAGTGGTTGACAGACTCGTTCGGAACGGGCCCTCCAATGACAAAGGCCCGTGCGAGGCGGAGACGTTCCCCGTAAATAGAAATGGCCAGAACCTCTCCACACACCTCACCCCCGACGGTCACAACACTGTGCAGTACGACGCCTGGGTAACGTGGCGTGTTTGGTCTTTGAAGTAATCGTTAAGGGTCAAGTCAAAGACCAGTCCGTCATACCCACGGGTCGTACCGTCGTGCCCAGGGAGTGTTAAGACGACTTACTGGTGCCCTGCGTAAACATATGTAGGTCGTGTTCATCATCCACGTGTCCTCCGCGACCTGTGTCTACCCTAGTTCTCATAGTTCACCCAGGTCTCATAGTTCACCCAGGTCTCATGGTTCACTCAGGTCTCATGGTTCATCCAGGTCTCATGGATCACCCAGGTCTCATGGTTCACTTAGGTCTCATGGTTCATCCAGGTCTCATGGATCACTCAGGTCTCTTGGTTCACCCAGGTCTCTTGGGTCACCCAGGTCTCTTGGGTCACCCAGGTCTCTTGGTTCACCCAGGTCTCATGGATTCACCCAGGTCTCTTGGTCTTACCTTATAACAACCCAAATTCCTTACCTGAAGTTGTTTCCATCCCTGGTACTTCACTGTTTGGGTGACCCCAGTCAACCTCCGTAACATAACCCTGATCATCAGCCTCCGTAACACAACCCAGACTGTCAGCCCTCCTAACTCTGATTATCAGCCTTCGTAACACAGCCCTGACTGTCAGTCTCCTCAGCACAACCCTGATCGTCAGCCTCCGTAACACAACCCAGACTGTCAGCCCTCCCAACTCTGATTATCAGCCTTCGTAACACAGCCCTGACTGTCATTCTCCTCAGCACAACCCTGACCGTCAGCCTCCGTAACACAACCCTGACTGTCAGCTTACGCAAACCTGACCGTCAACCTCCGTAACACAACCCCAACCGTCAGGTTTTATAACATAACACTGGCCGACAACCTCTGTAACTCATTCCTGACTGTCAGCCTCCATAGCACAACCCTGACTGTCAGCCTCCGTAATGCAATAATGACTGTCAGCCTCCATAGCACAACCCTGACTGTCAGCCTCCATAGCGCAACCCTGACTGTCAGTCTCCGGAACATAACCCTGACCGTTTGCCTCCATAACGCAACCCTGGATACCAATCTCCGTGACAGACATTCGATTCATAAGTATAATACAAAAAATCCTTTTTATTCATATCTGTCAACAGTAGCGTCCCATTTATAACTTCTGATGAGAAGATACTATCGACCAAAGTTGAATGCAAACATCGCTTTGTGAAAATAAGAATAACAGACCCTCTGCATGTTTAGGACCACAGAAAACGAGAAATGCAGGGTCGCGGAATGTGAATTAACACACACAATAACAAAGGCTTCTACATTTGAACTCACTAAAAGATTAAAACTGATTCCATACGTGCCAGCTGAAGCCCTCCCTGGCCTGCCCGTCAGTGCTCGCTCCCCTGCCCGAGCCATCAGGCAGGGACAATAGGTGGTGTACATCACACGAATAGACCATCAAATGTTCACGTTTCTCGCCACATTAACCACTCGCCCCACCACCGCCATTACTCCCCTACACACCTTAAATTCCTCACTAGTTTCAGCTTCTGATGACTCGCCTGTGGACTGGAAGAGGCAACACGGGGTGGCAACGGAGGTGGGGGCGATGTGGAAGGAGAGGAGATGGGATCGGAAGTCACGCGGGTGGATGGGAATCGTTGTGGATGGTGTGTGGAGCTGGGTTGAGGTGGAATGTTTCGGTGGACTGGGTCGAGTTCACTGGAAGGGAAAAGAGTGTAGGGGGGGGCTAGAATGTTGAGGCCGGAGGCCTGGAACGCTTGTGAAAAGGGCTGGAATCCTGGGATAAAGTGGTGGAATGTTGGGAGGGAGGGCTGTTATGTTGCAATAGAGGGCTGGAATGTTGGGGCAGAGGGCTAAAGTGTTGAAGCCGAAAGGAGGAATCTTAGAGACGGAGGCCTGGAATGTTGGGACGGAGGGTGGAACTTTAGGAGTAAGAGACTGGAATGTTGGACCGAAGGGATGGAACGATGTGGACAGAGGGCTAGAATATCGGGGAAGAGGGCTGGAACCTTTGGGGCGAAGGCTGGGATCTTGGGATAGGAAGGCTCGCATCCTGGATGTGGTATGTCGAGGTATTCGGTATGGCCAGGGTAGCTTACTGGAAGAGGTGTGTGGGATCTTTGGTTGAAGTGATGGGTGGATTTGGTAGGAATGGGAGGATTAGGGCGATGAGTTGGGAGGCACTGCATGGATTGGGTAGACTAAGGGGTTTCGTAAGGTGGTTGGGTCACTGACTGATTAGAATGGATTGGAGTGTTGGCTAATAATAGACAGGTGTTAAGTAGGTTGGACTGAGACAATAGATAAGGTGGATGTCCTGGAGTGGTGATCGGAGTGGCTTTTGGTGTCACATGGTATAAGTTGTCGCTACTGTATGTTGGTTTTTTTTTGTACTTCGAGAAAGGTATCGTGCAGGATACGTGAATAGAAATGTTAGGGATGTTAGTTGGGAGTGTGGCAGGTTTAGGAGAGGTACGGTGTGGTCGGTTGGGGTGTGTGGTAGTGACGGATGCCCTAGTACATGACAGAAAACAGTGAAGCAAAATAAATCATCGGTACGAGCTATAAATCTTTTGCAACGGAACAAAGAACAAGAGAAAAGTCAATAAATGATCATATAAATGGTTAAACAAATAAACAAAGGAATAATGACGGCTGGAAATTGTTTGAAAAATCAATGTAAATCTGATTTCAAGAAAAGGACCATTCAGAGGTAGGGATGATCCTCGGTGTCTGAGGGAAAAATAACACGATGACATGTCAACAGGGAGGCAAACAGACGGGGACGCGGCCCGACCCTCCTACTCCGGCAAATCTGTGTGTTTAGGACAGATACCCGCCAGATCTTTCCTCCGTCTCGAACAGAGCCGCTAGATCCTACCGGACCCGGGGATCCGCCTCCCCAGGGTCAATATAACCATCAACCCAGGACCTTCCCACCTACCACCCCAGGACCTTCCCACCGACCACCCCAGAACCTTCCCACTCACCACACTAGGACCTTCCCACTTACCACCCCAGGACCTTCCCACTACCACCCTAAGACCTTCCCACTTACCACCCCAGGACCTTCCCACCTACCACCCCAGGACCTTCCCACTACCACCCTAAGACCTTCCCACTTACCACCCTAAGACCTTCCCACTTACCACCCCAGGACCTTCCCACCTACCACCCCAGGCACCCTCAATTCAACAGCCCCAGGACTTTCACATCTACCACCACAGGACCCTCATACCCACCATACCAGGAGTTCTCGTCCCTACCACGTCATTTCTCAGTGATACTAGACAGATTCCTGACAACGTCCAGACGTGCCATGACCGAACCGACACCTGACCTACTGTCATAATCCTTTTGCCTTTGTGTTTATGAAGTGTGCCTGTGCTTAACCTCTCTCCAGGTACAGAAACAAGTACTCACTTCTGACCTTCACAGTGGTAGGTCATTGGCATCTAGTCTTCTACCAATCAACGGCTTCTCTTAATTCCTTAAGGGATCCACTGGCAATGACCTGGCGGCCACATCCACACGTTATCGGTGTAGTTAACCCGACCAGGTCATATGTATCTGTGGTGCAGCCATACGCATCAGTCAAGGAGTCAACCAGGTATGTAATCCAGTGGCTCTCAGACACCAAGCCGCCCTACACCTGGAAACGTCCACCATGTTACTCCTTGCTGAACACTTTCTTGTAGGGGCTCTGCGGTGCCTATTCTCCTCTTACCTCCTTCAACAGTATCCCTAAGTTACACTGGCTCTTGCCTCCTCCGGTAGGACGCCTGTGGGATCATCAGCGCCTGACTCTTGTAGCAGTCTTAACTTGGAGACATTAGGCGCCATGTCTCCTGCAAGCGAAAAACTTCGGCAACCACATATTAACTCAGGACCGCGGCAATGCTTCCTATCTCATGCAGAAGATCCACAAAGCCCGGCATCCATTCACTTCTCCCACAGAACATTTGCCTCTCCACACAAGTACTCACACTCAACAATCCATCCCAGCACACACCTGCTTCACCTCCTGCACCTGCACCAGCGCCACGGGACTCCTTCCTCGTCGCTTCTGCCTAAACCCACCTTACTCGTCCCTAATCCTGAACCATGAGACAAAAAAAAAGAAGAAAAAAATTAACAATGTGGGCGAAGGATTTTCAGCTGTAAAGTTGAAGAAATTGGAATAAACTTCCACTAGATGTCACTGCGAAGACTACAATGCCCTCAACTACGATTCAATATTTCAGAGATAACTATTATCAGTGAACAGGCCTGGGTTCAAAAGGAAAAATAAATTCCTTTTTTGCTTCATATTTCTTTTTTCATCATTTCAGATCTGAGCCTCCTACCTGGAGAAGTCCGCTGCCGTCGAGGTAGGGAAATTTTTCTGCTCAAACTTTTCTCATTAAATTTCTATAGCAGTACATTGTATCCACACTACATGATGGCCCTCTCAGATTTTATCCTGTAATGAACAGGTTGGTGCTTCCTGCTTCACTGTTCTGATTCTACTACAAATAAGTTATGACCTCAGAAAACTGTAACATTTCTCCAGAGGAATACCTCATGGGTCAACAGGTCTCCTGTTATCTAACCTTCCCATGTAATGCTATGTATACTAGATTTACCTACATAACCTCTGTACTGCCTATTGAACCACTGCAGTTACCCGTGTTTCCGGACCCATCTCTCAATCTATCACGATAAGAGGAGACAGACACATAGGATCACCTGCTAAAGTAGCCAACCCCCCCCCCCCCCCCCCCCCCCGGTGCCTCGAACCAACCTCTAAACCATCCTATCGCCCTCCCTCCCTATGAAACCCCTTCCAGTTACTCAAGGGCATACTTAGCCGCTATAGAGCCTAACTCCTAGCCTCACTAGGACACCCCTCCTAGCTTCTCTGGAGCACACCATATAGCCATAGGGGCCACCTCTCAACCACCTTACGACAACCCTCCCACGAAGCCTAGAGCACACCCAAGCACTCTTGGGGCCCACTTCCCAGCTACCCTCGGCCCACTTTCAGCCATTCCAGGGCTCACTTCCCAGCCAACTCTCGGTCTACTTCCAAGCAACCAAAGGCTGGCCACCAGAATCTAGATATATCAGTACTCTTACCTCTCTATCCTTTTATCCTCAGCACATCATGTTTCATGAGCCTATCGCCTTCGTCCTCTCCCCCTACATACCAGTGCTATGTCCCTCCACCCCCTTCCCAGTGATCTGACCTTCCACCCGTTTCCCAACACCCTAGACCATTAACTCACTCCCCACCATAACAGGGCACTACAACCACACCTGCACCACCATGGACGTACTTCCTCCGTCACCTTGCTTCCCGTGTACCCCTTGATTACGGTACATACGAACCATCCTGGGAACTGCATACCCCAGCCCCAGGCATCGTATGACCCACATCCACACATTTCCCATTTTAGATTAAAAATCAGATGACCATCCTATGGATTTCCATACACGCCTCACCATCCTAGAACCCCCACTCACATCCAATCATTCTAGAACCCCCATGCACTATCTGACACGCAACCTAGAACCCTACCAACCTGAGACGCCGAGACTAAATCTCAAACTCTCTGGGACACTTTCTCCGCACCTCATCACTTGAATCCTCATCCTCATTATCCTACGACCCACCACTCAGTCCTGCAGGGCTTGAAATCCTCAACCAACCTCAGGCTCTAGACCCCACTAGCTTAGGGACTGTCACCCCACAGCCTGTCACTCTACAGCCTACCGCTCGTACCTTTTCTCCTAGAATCCACCAGAAATGGCTCATTGCCCGGCAATCCTCATCAACTCGGCTACCCCCATCCACTTGGCAACTCACACCCCTCTGGATATTCCCATTCACTCATCATCATCCCTTCTCTACCGCAGTTTTGAGTTCCTCAAAACCTTCATCCACATTCAAGAACCCTCGGTCATTTATCCACACCTCTGGCATTCTAATGTTTCTGCGACATCACTAGCCATCCAAAGATCCTCCCATCCAATTATGAAGCACTCGGGGGCCCTCCGTCTACTATCATAGCAGCCAAAGGATCAACAATGTACCCTGAAGGCTCAACACTACACCTTCAGTAACCAAGGACACAACACCCACTCCATCAGTACCGTATAACCCTCAACCCATTTCTGTGTCATCTAAAGCTCGCAACGAAATCTTGTCAACTCTGCGATTTTGTGCCCTTCTTCCTTAACACCTCAGAACATTTTTCCAGGGCTCTTCAACCATTCTCCCAGCATCGCGGGCTTTAGCATCCCCTCCTCTAACACCTTACAGCCACCTGGCCACATCTGGGACTCACACTGGTCCCATTCATCCTGGTATCCTCCACCTACCTGTCCCTTCTCACTACTCACCTCACCCATCTCGACGACTGATGTGTTCTGCCCAGCATCTTTAAGCCAATGTGCTCAAGAAAATTTCCCCATGATGCCTTGCGCTGCTCGCTTGGCTAACGCACAGCTAATCGTACAAGTCGAAGGTAATTATGTTCTCAGAATTTTTGTGGTCGATATAGAAAATTGTAGAGAGAAATCAGTGAAAACAGAGTTGCCAGTTGGGTTATTGTGTGTTAAGACGATTCAAGGACTCCATAATAACACTGGGGCTGGATTTCGTGGACAAGAGTGAGGATAATACAATTGAAATATGTCGTCTAAAGAAGAGAATGATTGTACTGGGGACCATACAGAGAAGTTTGTGTCGCTGGTGTCCAGGCTGGAACAAACAACGCAGTTTAGGGTAAATCAGAGACCCTGAGAAACTATAGAATAATTTGGGAAACCCTGTGTAGATGCCCTTGATCTAGGCAAAGCCTCTGACAGGGTGTGGCATCAGGGTCTCATATCTTTTGGCTTCCCTCCCTCAATATGCTCCATCTCAACTAGCTTCCTCTCAGGCAGATCCATCGCTGTGGTTGGTAATGGATAGGTCTCTCCCACTTTACCCATTACCAATGTTGTCCCTTAGGGCTCTGTCCTGTCCCCTACAATTTTTCTCCTTTTCATCAACGATTTCCTTTCTTCTACAAATATCCACATGCACTCACACGCAGACGACTCAACAGTACATTCCTCCACAACTTTCAATTCTGCTCCTTCTGCTATCATTCTTTCTGCATCTCGTCTCGATGCAGAGTTGAACAGGACATCTCAATAGGGTGACGAAATCTGGTAAAGTTTTATGCGTGCCCCCATAACTAGCTAGACCACACAAGGCTCGGCAAGCTGCTGCGTCACATGATTACTGTGTGGCCGTTGGTAGTTCAAGGGTTGATACCTATATATTTCTCTACACGTCGAAGCTTTGGAACTCTTACCTTCCCATGTCTTTCGCAATAACTATGACCTGGTACATCTTAAAAATGAAAGTTTTTCACTTTCTCCAAAATTCGTACTTTCCCTTGTCTCTTCTTTTCCCCTTTCATTAACCTCTCTATATTTCAATTAAGGAACGGCCTTGATGTGGACTTTTGTTCGTGACTGGAGCCTCCAACGTAGGAAGAAAAAAAAGTCTTGGAGAGATTGCAACTATTTCCCGAGTGGGAAGCGGGACCTGAAAGGTTAAGTAGATTGTTAGGTATTTGCATTATACTAGATGGTGTTTGTAGGTATGAGAAAGGTGACGACCTAGGTTGAGGGGACATCATAATGGAGAGAGGGGCTGGTTTGCTAAAGATGTCCACGTCCGAACGGACGTGGGAATGTCCAACTCCCATCGTGAGTAGGGCGAAAGGAGGGCGTAGGAGCAGGGCGTATCAACGCTGTCACACACGTCAGGTAAGATGAGACAGGCGACAATTCCGTCACTTGTATGAGCTTCACGAAGAAAGACTCACACTCCGAGACTTGACAGAAGTTTTCAAAACATTAAATAATTTCGATAACACAGCAAACGGGAAAATTTCACGTAACTAATGAAAGACTCAACGACAAGGAATGATAAAATGAAAAGGAAAGAAATGTTACAGTAAAGTGGGCAAATTATTTTTTCTCTTGTGGTAATGCGGGACACTGAGATAAATCATCAGCAGAGGAAGCAACTGCCAAGACAATCAATACCTTCAAATCAGAGCAAGTCAACTACTTCGTCGATATTTGTTATCACTAAATAGGTCTGTTTCAAGAAGGGAAACAAGTATAATCAGTTTCTGAATATCAAATATTATTTTCCAGTCTCAGATTTGAGCTCCTTTCCAGAGAAGTCTGCTGCACTTAGACTTGGGGACATTTCCCGCTCATACCTTCTTGTAAGATATCCATGGCAGTATACCCTGGGCTCTGTCCTACACGATGCGCCTTCTCAGCGTTTTTCCACCTGGCTGTTGAGCCAGAGGAAGTGGTGGGTGGACAGCTGCCTTCTGCACTATTCACCTGTTTTTACCAGAGATATTATGGCCACAGACAAACTTGTCATGAAACGTCAAATCTCTTGTTATGTTTCCTTCCCATGCACTCTCATGTACCAGCTCCCCAGGGGCACTGCCCACACTCCTTCACACCGACCCGCTATTCTCCTGCTTCCCTGGCTCCCTCACCTGACCTCCTCCCTGCACCCCCCACCACCAGTGTGATCCTTACCCTCTTTCAACCATCCTCGCGGTCCCACACCCACACGCGAGCACTTTACCAACGCCCCCAGCACCAAGGACCCTCTAGGAACATGTATCCAACATATGCCCTCCCTCCTCGTTGGTAACAGATCACAGGGATATTTCCTTAAATCTTTGTAGGATACAGGGTGCTCAGGCCGTGTTGTTAGGCCTATATGTGTACAGGTCGTAAGGGGCTGGTTTGGCGTGTCGCCTATGCTGAGGTGGGCCGACTATGTTAGGATGTGGCGCCTGTGTTAGAATGTGGCGGTTGCGTTAAGGTATGGCGGCTGTGTTGAGGTATGACGGATGTGTTGACGTTAGATGGCTGAGTTGCGGTGTGGCAGCTGTGTCAGGATGAGATGGCTCTGTTGAGGTGTGGCACCCCTCTTGGATGTACCGACTGTGTTGAGGTGTGTCGACCATGGTGGGATGTGGCGGCTGTGTTGGAATAAATCAGCTGTGTTGAGTTGTGACGGCTGTGTTGAGGTGTGCATGCTGTGTTGGTATGTGGCTGCTCTGTTGTGTTGTGGCTGCTGTGTTGGGATGTGGCAGAGCTGCAGAGGTATGTCAACTGTACTGGGATGTGGCTGCTGTGTTGAAGTGTGGCTTCTGTGGTAGGATGTGGCGACTGTGTTTAGTTGTGGCGGCTGTGTTTTGATGTGACGACTGTGTTGAGACGTAGCGGATGTGTTGGGACGTCGTGGCTGTGGTGAATGTGCTGTGTGGCGGCTGTGTAAGATTGTGGCGGCTGTGTTAGAATGTGCTGTGTGGCGGCTGTGTTAGAATGTAACAGCAACGTCGAGGTGTGACGTCGCCTTGCCCGGGAGGGTCTTCCTGCCCGGGTCTCACACCACTACGCCTTAGGTCACCACCAGGTCAGAAGACCTGGGGTCTAAGGTCTCAAGGCCTGCCTCCATGGTGACCGTCCTCCCCTTCCCTCCTGGGGCGGCAGCCTGGCCCCCATGTCGGCACCAAGCAGGCGGTAATGGCACCCTTGTGGCGTAATGGCGGCACAAGCTGCGCCACCTCAATACCTCGCTGATGAAGCTAAACTGGAAAACATTCGAACTTCCGTAAACCTCGAACCTCTCAGCTGGACACAGCTATGCTGCAGAGCCGGTTATCTGACGCTAAGCTGATGTCTCCAGTTAACTGTTAGGCTCCCTTGATGAAGTCACTCTCGCCAGAAACTTCCTACTCTGATAGATAATAACCTTCTGTTGGTGATAAAGATTCAATCATGGCCATTGTCCTGGTAGCGATGCTGTTTCCTGTGGGGCGGGGGAGCGACAGGAATGAATGAATGCAAGCAAATATGAATATGTACATGTTTATATATACGTATATGTATATGTTGATATGTATATGTGTGTACATGTGCTTATATGGGCGTTTATGTACATATGTGTGTATATGAGTAGATGGGCCATTCTTCGTCTGTTTTTTGGCGCTACCTCGCTAACATATATATATATATATATATATATATATATATATATATATATATATATATATATATATATATATATATATATATATATTCCCTGGGGATAGGGGAGAAAGAATACTTCCCACGTATTCCCTGCGTGTCGCAGAAGGCGACTAAAAGGGGAGGGAGCGGGGGGCTGGAAATCCTCCCCTCTCGTTTTTTTTTAATTTTCCTAAAGAAGGAACAGAGAATTGGGCAAGGTGAGGGTATTCCCTCAAAGGCCCAGTCCTCTGTTCTTAACGCTACCTCGCTAATGCGGGAAATGGCGAATAGTTTGAAAGAAAAAAGAAAGAAAAATATATATATATATATGTGTGTGTGTGTGTGTGTATCTATGTATATACATGTGTATTCACGTCAGTCCACATCATAGCTTTCCTTACGTCAATGTACATGTTAGCATTAACCAATTTAAAGGACTTCATATAATTCCTGCTTATCAACGAATCTTGTATTCTAATTATGAAACAAAAAATAACATTGTAATCAACTGTTCATCTATAAGTGTAAGTGTTACTGAGTCATAGAAATCGAACTCCCTGTCTGCGACACTGTCCGTTATATATAAATCGCGCGTCACCACCAAGTCAAATTCCGTTTTCTGCAAACAGGAGATGATTATGAGGAAGTGTTGGGAAAAGGCAGGAACGGAACGACTATCCATTACAGTGAAAATGTCCCACCTGTGGAATGCTACAGTTCCATAATAACCAGAACTGTGCACAGTTAACACTACGCCAGGCTCACCTCCGCTTTTTGCCTCTGCGGTTCTGTTTCAATCAACAGAAAAGCGGTGAAATGTTGTGCCGGCGAGGCAGACGCGGGATACCCTCCCTGATAATTATTACGCCCAGACGTGTGTTTTCTCCAACTTAATTATCCGGGAATGTTACTCTGGGGGTTAATTCCCAGGTCGTATATATTGTGTGAGACAGGATATGTCGGGCAGCGCTGCTTTACACTGCTGGGGGAGGAAGACCTCACGCCACCCTGGCTCGTGTGTTGGGTGTGGTCGCTGTAGCCAGTATCACTACAGCCCCCTCCTCCCTCCACCCCCGTACCCCCCCCCCCCCCCACTACTAGTAATCATAGAGATTCATGTTCTAATTCCATGGTAAAGGAGTCTGAAAATAAAGGATATTACGTGAGCAATACCAGGCATGGTACAGAAAATGTCTTATATAAGCCTTGATGAGAATATAGATGATAAGAAGCGATAAAGACATTATACACATTTGAGTGTTATGAAGCGAGACGATGATGGATGTCATCACCTGTCCCGCCTCTCCTCGCTGGAGGGAAGGTCCTCGCTAGGCTGCACGTGGCAGGCAACCCTGGCTCGTGACCGGCGCCTGAGACGGCTTGCTCCTGCCCTGCTGACACACACACCAACTCCTTCCTACTTGAGGGTCGTACCGTCGTTCCCGAGGGTCGTACCGTCGTGCTCGAGGGTCGCACCGTCGTGCTCGAGGGTCGCACCGTCGTGCTCGAGGGTCGTACCGTCGTGCTCGAGGGTCGCACCGTCGTGCTCGAGGGTCGTACCGTCGTTCCCGAGGATCGTACCGTCGTTCCCGAGGGTCGCACCGTCGTGCTCGAGGGTCGTACCGTCGTGCTCGAGGATCGTACCGTCGTGCTCGAGGATGGTACCGTCGTGCTCGAGGGTCGCACCGTCGTGCTCGAGGGTCGTACCGCCGTGCACGAGGATGGTACCGTCGTGCTCGAGGGTCGCACCGTTGTGCTCAAGGGTCGTACCGTCGTGCTCGAGGATCGTACCGTCTTGCTCCAGACTAACAGGCATGACCTGAGCTGACTTCCCTCCAAAACGTAGGAAAGTCAGGAGGAACTCCTGAATGAGCGAGACATTTATTTAGTAAAGCGTGAGAGCGCCTGGGTGCAGCGGCCCCGCAGAACACCCCTGGGTCTCGTGGTCTTATGGTAATGCAACACAGGTGACAACACAAGGGAACACAGGACAACAAACAGCCAAACTCATGATGCATTGGGTGAAGCGTGGAAAATGTTCATATATATATATATATATATATATATATATATATATATATATATATATATATATATATATATATATATATATATATATATATATATATATATATATATATATATAAATATATATAAATATATATATATATATATATATATATATATATATATATATATATATATATATATATATATATATATATATATATATATATGTATATTTTAGACGAGGGAGATGGATGGGTGCATTTTGTGTTCCTGGACTGACGCAGGGCGTTTGGCACTGTCCCACATTTGCTGTTGGCAAAGAAGATGGATTTTCAGGCAGGCAGATATAAGTGGGTCACTCTTAAGATGGATGTAAAACGATAATTATGTTTGTGAGAGAGAACAGAGGACACACTTCAGAGGAGCCTTCTCGAAATGGGTCGGGGTTATCAGTGGTGTGCCACAGGGCTCGATCCTGGCGCCACTGATCTTCGCGATCATTGTGAATGACCTGATTATGTTTATCGAAGATCTAAAGGTCGAAAGAGAAGTCAAGAATGATGAAAACTACGTTACTTTACAAGGGACTTTGACAAGGTGCTCCAAAGTTGATGTAATACGTGGTAAGCGTAATTCACTACATGTGCAAAGCAATGAGAACGGGACGTAGCAAACATATGCCTCAATATGACTGTGATCTAACAGGAATGAGATACAGGAATCTGTGTATGAGAGAGATTCCGTGATCTCCACTACCTACTTTGCCACCACACCTCCACCTACGGAGAGCCCTAAGAGAGACAAACTGCCTGCTGGCAAAAATCATAACTGCATTCGAATACGTGGGAACAAAATATTTTCATGAGGCTAATCATGACGTAGAGTAGAACAAAGAGTAGAGAGAGAAGGTTTCCCTTGGAAACTGGTTCTTTTTCCTCACATGTACATTAATGACATTAAATGTGCTGCGTTGTAAGAGATCAAAATTCGAAGACATAATATGTTGGGAAATAAAGCGACAACAGCAACTGCATGTCTGCTGCTGCAAACTGACATACGCACACTGATGGACCAGGTCTCACAGGTGTAAATCAATTTTCACACCGACGGACGCAAAGTCTTACACGTCGGCAGTGATGATAAGAAGGCAAGTTTCAGCACGAATTCTGGCGAGAAATAAAAGGTAAATGAGGAAAAAGACTCGGGTGTAGTAATTCTTTGCGACCTACAGCCAAGTAAGCAGTGAACAAAAGCAGCAAAAACAGTGAATAGAATTCCAGGATTCATATGAAAGGTACCCGAATTTAAGAAAATAATCCTCACTCTGAACATTTCACTGGTGCATCCCCGACTTTGAATAACGTGATCAATTTTGGTCCAACTCACAATCAAGAACACAAAGAAAGAGGGATCGTACAGCCGCGAACACCCAGGATAATTCTGAGACGATATGAAACAAGATAAAAATAATGCTATGGAAACCAACTACACGACTTAAACTTCCTTAGTTTAGGTGAGGAGGTTAAGTGGTGGCATGATCCAGATATTCAAAATTACCGAAGGCTCTTATCAACTCGATCTGAGAAGCCATCCATGGCTGGGTTAATCTGTTTTACCCTTAACTATGTATACAAACAAGTGGGCAAACGTTTGTCTTCCAGTGAGGCAGAGCAACACGATTATCAACATAATGGAGTAATTGACAAATCATAGTAGTAGGAAGCGGCCACACAGATACATGTATGGACAGACCTGACAAATCCTTCACTTCAGATCCAAGGGTGACATAATTTGCGCCTCGTTCCTTACAGACATACTCCAAAGGTTCCTCGCCTTACAGTTCTATGTTTCTCGTCTGCTCTGACCTCACTAATCTCTGTTTCAGATATCTTCCACCATGACAGTCTCGAATCAACCCAGTGATCTGTTGCTATTCGAATTCCTTTGTATTCCTTTGATTATATTTCCCAGGTCTGGTCAGCACACTTGAATATGCACAAAGTACTAATGGGGAGAAGGAGGTCAACAAAGGTGGGACCTGAGGTAACAGAGTTGATTTACAGCGAGAGGTCACAAGACACAGATTTGCCCATCATGGGACTGAGTAGAGCGGAGGGCAACTTTACTACAACCTTCAACTGAACCAAGTGATGATGCTGTGAATGCTGGCTATAAACAAGTTCTAAAAGTTTTGCGATAGGAGAGAGGAAGTTTAAAGGATGGTGCTCCACGAGTGTAGAACTAACCTCTAAAGCTGTGCAAATTGGTGATTACAAAATGGTAGATGACACACACAGACACACACAGACACACACACACACACACACACACACACACACACACACACACACACACACACACACACACACACACACACACATTTTCAAACAATAAGTAAAAAACTTTGTGGACAAGGAGGACTGTTTCACAGAAATATCAGTCGCAAATTCTTGGTGAAAGACCAAACGATCATAGAGAAGTACAGAGAGGAAACACCGCTGCAGCAGATGAGGAAACATGTGAAACGTTGAACGCTGCTAAGCTGAAAGTGTGTTCACAACGGAGGACACAATTACCTTGACGCAAACCAGACGGGATGAGAGGAGACCATAGAAAATATGGGATTACTGGCCGTAAACACGTTCCTGAAGGATCATGGCCGACACCAGACACGGCTCTCGTGGCGCCTTGCCTCACGTGATCGGAGAGTGTGCAGAAACACGCGACAAGCCACTTGGTCTGGGGTCACACAGCACCGACTGCAAACCTCGCCGAACTTGAAGACTCCAAACTTTGACGTCATTTAGCTTAAAGTCTGTCTATCAAGCGTCTCTTTATTTTTTTCCTTCGTGTCACTCTTCAAGCTTCTGCCTACCTTACAACCACACGTCTCTCCGTCCATCTGGACGCCCGGGTAGAAGACGGTGGCATCCTGGCAGCCTCAGCACAACCACCCAGGCAATCATACGCCACGACCTGGCAGCCTCAGCACAACCACCCAGGCAATCATACGCCACGACAACACAACACCCACAACACAAGACACCCATGCGTGACGTCACACCCAGGCAATACGGAACACAAAGAAAAAAAAAGACACAAAAAAAAAAGGAACGAGAATAAGTCCACAACAAACACATAGACAAACACAACACCCCAGCAAGAAGACGTCGAGATAACAACACTTACACATGTCGGTACAACAAGACGCGCACACAAGAACTCATCCAAACAACAAGACACACACACAAAAAAATATTAACGCAGAAAGCAAGACTCCCACACATGACGGCCAAACATCTAGATAACAGAACACACTGACAAGATCACATCTAGATAACAGAAGACACTGACAAGATCACATCTAGATAACAGAACACACTGACAAGATCACATCTAGATAACAGAACACACTGACAAGATCACATCTAGATAACAGAAGACACTGACAAGATCACATCTAGATAACAGAACACACTGACAAGATCACATCTAGATAACAGAACACACAGACAAGATCACATCTAGATAACAGAACACACTGACAAGATCACATCTAGATAACAGAACACACTGACAAGATCACATCTAGATAACAGAACACACTGACAAGATCACATCTAGATAACAGAAGACACTGACAAGATCACATCTAGATAACAGAACACACAGACAAGATCACATCTAGATAACAAAACACACAGACAAGATCACATCTAGATAACAAAACACACTGACAAGATCACATCTAGATAACAGAACACACTGACAAGATCACATCTAGATAACAGAACACACTGACAAGATCACATCTAGATAACAGAACACACTGACAAGATCACATCTAGATAACAGAACACACTGACAAGATCACATCTAGATAACAGAAC
Organism: Panulirus ornatus; assembly: GCF_036320965.1. Lineage (NCBI taxonomy): Eukaryota > Metazoa > Arthropoda > Malacostraca > Decapoda > Palinuridae > Panulirus > Panulirus ornatus. The sequence goes on along the minus strand of NC_092229.1, from coordinate 24,309,585 downwards.
ACACTGACAAGATCACATCTAGATAACAGAACACACAGACAAGATCACATCTAGATAATAAAACACACTGACAAGATCACATCTAGATAACAGAACACACTGACAAGATCACATCTAGATAACAGAACACACTGACAAGATCACATCTAGATAACAGAACACACAGACAAGATCACATCTAGATAACAGAACAGAGACAAGATCACATCTAGATAACAGAACACACAGACAAGATCACATCTAGATAACAGAACACACTGACAAGATCACATCTAGATAACAGAACACACTGACAAGATCACATCTAGATAACAGAAGACACAGACAAGATCACATCTAGATAATAAAACACACTGACAAGATCACATCTAGATAACAGAACACACTGACAAGATCACATCTAGATAACAGAATACACTGACAAGATCACATCTAGATAACAGAACACACAGACAAGATCACATCTAGATAACAGAACACAGACAAGATCACATCTAGATAAGAGAACACACAGACAAGATCACATCTAGATAACAGAGCACACTGACAAGATCACATCTAGATAACAGAACACACTGACAAGATCACACCTTGATAACAGAAGACACTGACAAGATCACATCTAGATAACAGAACACACTGACAAGATCACATCTAATAACAGAACACACTGACAAATCACATCTAGATAACAAAACACACTGACACACACACACACACACACACACACACACACACGAGTGTAAGACTCCCTCCCCGTACAACAGAAATGAGAAAGTATAAATAGGTAATTACGCCCAACATCATAAAATCAATAAAATCAGGTATAATCATTATAATACAACTCATGCACTGGTTGACGAAAGATTCTGAGTGAGAGCAGTAATGTGTACAGCTCTCGATAACGCTATCAATTCTTTGATGTAACTTAAGACGTCCTTCGCTGCGACGCGTCTCCATACTTGCTCAGTGCCTGCAACTCAACGCCCAAAAAGTTTATCTTTGATTACATAGACCTTCCCTAACACCCTATTCTACCTCGGTATGTTTACTCCTTCGACAATGCGTCATATCTTATGGAAGCAAATTTAGATAGTCAAGCTGAAAAGAAGTGAACCCGCATGTGGTGAAAGCGACCACACATGCGCATTCATATCCCAAGACAAGTGACTTGCAGTCATCCCTACAACGCACAAATGTAGTCGACAAACAGAAAAGTTGGGCTACAATCCTGCCTTCGACATGGAAATTTCCAAAGAATAGGATTAGAACAAAACTCTTTTATTCTCTTATATTTTTCCAAACAAAAAAGCGAAACAGCCGTTAATTCACGCCACACACATAAACGTGTATAAAAAGAAAAGAAAGGAAACCCGAAATAACAGACATCTTCCTAGGTAGGAAAAGAAACATATTGAATTGAAACACATTCTTCCCTGGGTAGCCTCTCCTTTGTTCACAAGATATCGAGTTGGAACCCCTCATCCTCCCCACCCCTGCCCCCGCACGTCCATCCAGTCTCAAACAAAAGAGGATCGACACCAACCTTCTTCCCGTTAATTCCAGGTGTCTAAGTAACTTTACGGATAATTAATCGTCTAAAGGAGTGGGAGACTGCAAGTGACTGATGTATTGTCAACATATTTTCAGGTTCTGTGAGCTCAGATCGAATCATATCCTTGAATAAGCTAATAAAGCGGGGAAATTGGCCATATCAGACTGTAATAGGCTCGGTAGGGGGCGGGAAAGACTCACACTTCCCAAAACAATATTGGTCCTGGAAATGGTGGTGATTATGGACTATTCCACGGCTATCATGGTTAAATTCCAGTCTTCCAGATTTCTAATTAAATCACAAGGTTGGGGTATCAGCTAAATCTACATGGAATTCTGTGTGAATTTACACTGTGTCTGAAAAAGGCATTCCGGCCGGAGAGCAATGTCCCGTCCAAAACAGATCCACGAACAAAAGACGCGCTCCAACCCGCACATAAATACCATAAGAACAACACCGCCACCTCGGTCACCCCCTCCCGGCCCGGCAGCCAGAATAAAGGAAAAAAGTATCGATCACGCAAATCCCGTGCCTGGACCGCTCACTATCAGCCCGGCAGACGCGGCTGGAACCACGGGGGGGAGGAGGGGGGGCGGGCCAAAGGAACCCTAACCAGTGGTGGGAAGAGTGTTGGAGACTACCCCGAGGCCCTGGCTACCAGAGAGAAAAGCTGGAAGACTATTCCAAGATTTTTGAGTGGTAGTGGTGATAGCGAGGAAGACTTCCTGGATCCTTGACTTGTAGTGGTTATAGCCGGACGATTCCCTGGAGCACCTAACCTCTGTGGGTAAAGCGGCACTGGCTAGTCCAGGAGTATGACTGGATGTAAGAGAAGGGAGGACCAGGGCAACTCTGGTTGTGAAGGAGACATAGCAGTTGTCCTCAGAGTAATGATATAAAGTGGGCGAGCCATCGGCGACTGTTCTAAGAATAATGTGTATATGAATGCGGAGGGAAACTATACCTTAAATTTTAAGCAAAAGTGCGAGGAAAGAGTAGCTGCTCCAAGGGTAATGCCTGGAAGTGAGGAGAGGCAGAATGTCTGGAGACCCACAACTAAAAGTGAGGAGGCAACTGAAAATTCCAGAAAAACGTCACTTGATTACAAAAGACATAATGAAAAGGGTAAATGCTGATGGATGTTGAAGGGCGTTGTATAAGAAGACAGGAAAAGGTTGTTGCTCCAGGAGACAGCAAGTGAAACAGGTAGGAACTTCTTGTAAAAGAATAGCATCTGAGAAGTGGGGAGGATTGTTCTCTCTGTAAATTACTTAAGAAATGAGAAGATCCACGACTGGAAATTAGAAAAATAAGTAGTTATACAAGGGAGCCACGGCTGGAAAGGGTGAAGGAGGATTGTTCCAGGAGCAGTGGCTGGAAGGAAGGACCGCTGGAAGGCAGCCGACAGTTCCAGATGGTGGTGGTGGTGCCAGCGGCTTCCAGACAGTCCTCGGGGACACTGTGGCTCGGCTTGTCACTGCTTACCATTATTACAACCACAAGTGGTCTCCCGAGGATCCTGGCGTGTCCTCCTTGCCTTCTCTTTCTCCTGTGCTTATTTGCGTACATTTCAGATGAGATATATTCTATTCTCTTCCAGATGTCCCCTCCACAAGTGTTCTCTCTCTCTCTCTCTCTCTCTCTCTCTCTCTCTCTCTCTCTCTCTCTCTCTCTCTCTCTCTCTCTCTCTCTCTCTCTCTCTCTCCGCCCATCTTAATCCTTTTTACAATCTTTTCCATTCTCTGCTTTGTCTTTGAGTGATGTTAACATCTATTTCTTTTTCTTTTGTAGAACGTAAACTTTCTCCTATTCTATCACTATTTGTTTTTACTGCTACTCATTTTTGTCCTTTTTCATTGCATCATCTTTTTATCATATACTGCGCTTCTTTTCTACTTCATATGTCGAACTGTCAAGTGCACACTACCGCCAGGCATTGTCGAATCTAAACTAAGTTGCCGATCTCAAACAAGAAGTCCAGCCATGATGTCTGGAAGGCCGGCCCTGATGTCTGGAGGGCATGTTATAGTGACTGGAAAGCCGGCCCTGATGCCTGGAAGGGCTTGCCATAGTGACCGAAAGGCCGGCCCTGATTTCTGGAAGGCTTGTCGCAATGACTGGAAGGCCAGCCCTGCTGTGTGGAGGGTTGGCCATGGTGTCTAGAGGACCGACACTGATGCCTGGAGGGCCGCCCATATTTCTGCAGGGCCGGTATAATTTCTGAAAGGCCAGCCCTTGGATCTAGAGGGACGAGCACGGCGTCTAGGGGGTTGGCCCGTGTGTCTGGAAGGTCGGATGGCTACCCACCCTTCAATTTGTGGTCATTACCCACGCTTCAACCTACAGCTACCACCTCACCCATGAGCTACTACCCAGCCCTCTCCCTTCACCCAACCCTTTACTCATCACCCCACCCTTCACACATCACCCCACCCCTCACACATCACCCCACCCCTCACACATTACCACACCCCTTATCCCACTTATCACTAATTGCCCCAACCATCATCCATTATCCCCCCACTTCAACCATGAATTCACCCCTGATCCATCACCATGCTCCTTAACTAGCTCCCCATCCCTTAACAAGTACCCCATCTTAACTGGCAAACCACCCCTTAATTTTCATGGCACCCCTTAACTTTCACCTCTTCCCTTAACTATCACCCCACCCTTCACACATCACCCCACCCTTCACACATCACCCCACCCTTCACACATCACCCCACCCTTCACACATCACCCCACCCTTCACACATCACCCCACCCTTCACACATCACCCCACCCTTCACACATCACCCCACCCTTCACACATCACCCCACCCTTCACACATCACCCCACCCCTCACACATCACCCCACCCTTCACACATCACCCCACCCTTCACACATCACCCCACCCCTCACACATCACCCCACCCTTCACACATCACCCCACCCTTCACACATCACCCCACCCTTCACACATCACCCCACCCTTCACACATCACCCCACCCTTCACACATCACCCCACCCTTCACACATCACCCCACCCTTCACACATCACCCCACCCTTCACACATCACCCCACCCTTCACACATCACCCCACCCTTCACACATCACCCCACCCTTCACACATCACCCCACCCCTCACACATCACCCCACCCCTCACACATCACCCCACCCTTCACACATCACCCCACCCTTCACACATCACCCCACCCTTCACACATCACCCCACCCTTCACACATCACCCCACCCCTCACACATCACCCCACCCTTCACACATCACCCCACCCTTCACACATCACCCCACCCTTCACACATCACCCCACCCCTCACACATCACCCCACCCTTCACACATCACCCCACCCTTCACACATCACCCCACCCTTCACACATCACCCCACCCTTCACACATCACCCCACCCTTCACACATCACCCCACCCTTCACACATCACCCCACCCTTCACACATCACCCCACCCTTCACACATCACCCCACCCTTCACACATCACCCCACCCTTCACACATCACCCCACCCTTCACACATCACCCCACCCTTCACACATCACCCCACCCTTCACACATCACCCCACCCTTCACACATCACCCCACCCTTCACACATCACCCCACCCCTCACACATCACCCCACCCCTCACACATCACCCCACCCTTCACACATCACCCCACCCCTCACACATCACCCCACCCTTCACACATCACCCCACCCCTCACACATTACCACACCCCTTATCCCACTTATCACTAAATGCCCCAACCATCATCCATTATCCCCCCACTTCAACCATGAATTCACCCCTGATCCATCACCATGCTCTAACCTAGCTCCCCATCCCTTAACAAGTACCCCATCTTAACTGGCAAACCACCCCTTAATTTTCATGGCACCCCTTAACTTTCACCTCTTCCCTTAACTATCACCCCACCCTTCACACATCACCCCACCCTTCACACATCACCCCACCCTTCACACATCACCCCACCCCTCACACATCACCCCACCCCTCACACATCACCCCACCCTTCACACATCACCCCACCCTTCACACATCACCCCACCCCTCACACATTACCACACCCCTTATCCCACTTATCACTAATTGCCCCAACCATCATCCATTATCCCCCCACTTCAACCATGAATTCACCCCTGATCCATCACCATGCTCCTTAACTAGCTCCCCATCCCTTAACAAGTACCCCATCTTAACTGGCAAACCACCCCTTAATTTTCATGGCACCCCTTAACTTTCACCTCTTCCCTTAACTATCACCCTATCCTTAACTCTAACCCCACCCTTAGCTATCACGCCACCCTTAACTCCCTTAACCAGCACCCTACCCTTCAACTATCAACCAACCCTGGCCTTAAGCCTCACAGGTATTCCGCAAGGCACAGTACATTGCCAAATAGATAATGTATCCCCTGAGCCCAGACTTCCTCCCTCTGACGCCCCCAGAGGAAAGACAGAGGCTGTTGGGGTGAGTCGAGGTTTGATGTGGTAGGGATACAGAAACAGGGAAGGATGTATGTACAGGGAACTAAAACAAAGGAGGGTATAAGGAGGGTACAGTCCAGCACGGGGTGTGGAGCGGAGCGTAGATAGGGGAGTAAACTGAAGGCGTAGGGAGGATACGTTAAAGGTGAGGCAGAGAGGGGAAGAAGGGTGCAGTAGGATAGAAAGAGGGAAGATTGTAACATGGGTGAAGATAACAGGAGGGAGCACAGGGAGGTAAGTATGATGTGTAAGAGAGAGGGAGGGAGTAGAGGGAAGAGAAGGCTGGAGCATGGGTGAAGGTACAGAGAGGGAGCACATGAGAAGGTCACATAACGTAAGACCTGCTGGTCTCAGACGTGTTCACCTGCTGCAGGAGAGTAAGAACATCCTGGAGACATAATCTGACGAAACAGAGACAGGGCAGTAAAGCTGATGCCTCTCCTACGTCTACCACACTCACATGGATGTTTTATAAGAAAGGATGACTGGGGAAACACAGTCTGACGTCATGACAGACGCCGGATACTCTGGGAAAGAGGGGCGTATCGTGAAACATAAGCTACTGATTCCCCTATTATCATTACGATCAAACCATTTGTATGACCGTGTCTAAATAGATCGACAGTCCTTGCGTAGAGCAACATCCTGTGATAGTTTATCTCAGTGCCCCATAATTCTAAACCTAGGAAAAAAAGATATGTCCCAGTTAGTATTACAACTCTCTACTTCCAGCTCAGTACCACTGTATCTGGTCAGTGTGGTTCTAGCGAGGGAGATGGGTGCCGTACGCAATATCTGTAGAGGACCCAGGTACACAGGTATATATGTCTGTAAAAGCACCGGTAATTCATTAATATAAATATATAATATATAATATATATAATATAATATATATATATATATATATAATATATATATATATTATATATATATATATATGCACACACACACACACACACACACACACATAGAAGAGAGGGGAAAACGATTAAATAAAGAACATTGGAAAAATCTTAGAGAAGTAAGAGAGATACCGACAGACACAGATTGAAATACGTCAGGGGACGCTTAATACCTTGAATACAAGGTTATGACCCTTGGAAGCTAAGGCCTGGCCTATGACCTGACCCCGACCCTTAAGGGTCAGATCGAAGGCTGGGCCATCATACCACCAAAGCGTCGCAGTGTCATGGGTTATAGTGCATAAGGGTCGTATCGTCGTGCTCAGTGGGCGTACAGTATCGTTGTGCTCAGGTGTCGTACCGTCTAGCTCAAGGGTCGCACTGTAGTGCTCGAGGGTCGTATCGTCGGGCACAAGGATCGTAACATCGTGCTCAAGGCCTTATCGATGTGCTTGTGGGTCGTATCGTCGCTCTAACGGGTCGTATCGTAAAGCTCATGGGTCGTACAGTTGTGCTCGAGGGTTGTACCGTTGTGCTCGAGAGTCGTACCGTCGTGATCAAGGGTCGCTTGGTCGTGCTCAAGAATCGTACAGCCGTGGTCGTGCTCGGAGGATGGCACGTACACCCATGCTCAGAGGGGTTGAGACGACTGACCAGGCTATGTTGACTCACGTGTAATTGATTTCCAGGCAGAGTAAATATCCCTTAACTGTTATTCAGCGCCAGTCGAATTACCTTCACGAACAGCCAGTCACCAGTTCCCCCCCACCCCCTCACGCAACAGCCAGTCAGGTGGTCACGGTGCCGACCAGTCACCCCTCTTCCCCCCTAGCAATACTCGCCCACAGATTTGGAAACGTTCCTGCACGTATTGCTTCCTGACGACCCGTCGCCTTCACCCAGGGAGCACACTACTGCTCGTACCACACCATCCTCCCATGACCCCTCACCTCATCCTCTCCCTCACTGTACCTCCCTCATCTACCCGTCACTGCCCCTCCCTTACCGAGCCTTCACTGCTCCCCTCCTTTACCGAGCCTTCACTACTCCCCTCCCTTACCGAGCCTTCACTGCTCCCCTCCCTTGCCGAGCCTTCACTGCTCCCCTCCCTTTACCTACCCTCTCCTTCCCCTCCCACAAACGGTAACAAAGAAATATCATCTTAATCAAATAAATAATTCGACACAGTCATCTCTGTACCCACAACTCAACATTCCCCACAGCTACAGAACATCTTCCTAAGGAACAGATGATAACAAATCACATGTAATGATCGACATTCAGACTAAATAAGTGCTGAAAACATCAAAATAAATAAATCCAAATAAATCAACTGCTCGTGAGAAATTCTCTCCTAGAATACTGAAAGTAAGCTGACAAATAGCATTATTGATCATTAATATAGGCAATAAATGGCTACAGCAATGACAGGAACCGTATAATTAACAAGCAGTTGGCACGTGTCACTCCAATTTCCTAAAAAGACGTCGGCAAATGCGCGTCAGGATATTGCCTGTTTACTTTTCCTTCAGTGTTAGGCAGAAAGATCATCAACAATCACCAGCCACAGAAGTGTTCAGTGTCTTCAAGTTGATAAACTCATAACCGAGACACCATCGTGAGTTCCATGGTATAAAGATCATGTTTGATAAATCTAATGGAATGCCTTACTCACTAGGAGTACTGGATACCTCCAGATGTTATGTACTGAACCTGACCAGACGCGGTCCTCACACCGCCGGTCTCGATGCTACATAGGCGTCCACCTTCATCCAGTGAACAGCTCACATCTCCCCCGACATATTACTGAAGATGAACGGTCCGCCCAAGGCAAAGGCCCGTGTCGCATCGTCTGTGCGACGGTCTTAACAGACAGCGAACAACCTGAAGATGTGTTTATGATGGAATGCGAAGCGTTGACAACTTCCCAACAACATCATCCCACAGGTTTTCCCCAGACACACGCAAGTGAAGTGGGGGACCTACAGCCAACCACAAAGAGATGATAAAAGAGATTCATTGTTACCGGACTCCACCTGCTCGAGGTGACACCGTGAGTGAAACTTCACCTTTGGCAAGGCTGTGTCACTGGGAGTACAGTCTCGTCAAAAGAAACTTCTCACTTCAAAGGAGCACACATTTCCCTGTTACTGGAAGTGGCGCAGCCTTGACCTGCAGGAACTTCAGGAAAAAGGTCCTTGGTATGACCAGGGCTCTCTCATACTACGGGCATCTACGGTAATAAAAATGATGAAAATGAAAATAATAATAATGGTAATAATGATAATAATAATAATAATAATAATGATAATAATAATAATAATAATAATAATAATAATAATAATAATAATAATGATAACTAATTCTTATGATAAAAAAAATATATATATATATATATATATATATATATATATATATATATATATATATATATATATATATATATATACATATATATATATATATATATATATATATATATATCCCTGGGGATAGGGGATTAAGAATACTTCCCACGTATTCCCTGCGTGTCGTAGAAGGCGACTAAAAGGGGAGGGAGCGGGGGGCTGGAAATCCTCCCCTCTCGTTTTTTTTTTTTTTTTTTTTTTTTTAATTTTCCAAAAGAAGGAACAGAGGGGGCCAGGTGAGGATATTCCAAAAAAGGCCCAGTCCTCTGTTCTTAACGCTACCTTGCTAACGCGGGAAATGGCGAATAGTTTAAAAGAAAGAAAAAAGATATATATATATATATATATATATATATATATATATATATATATATATATATATATATATATATATATATATATTTCTTTCATACTTTTCGCTATTTCCCGCATCAGCAAGGTAGCGTTAAGAACAGAGGACTGGACCTTTGAGGGAACATCCTCACCTGGCCCCCTTCTCTGTTCCTTCTTTTGGAAAATTAAAAAAAAAAAAAAACCGAGAGGGGAGGATTTCCAGCCCCCGGCTCCCATATATATATATATATACATATATATATATATATATATATATATATATATATATATATATATATATATATATATATATATGTTCATGGATGGGGTTGTTAGGGAGGTGAATGCAAGAGTTTTGGAAAGAGGGGCAAGTATGAAGTCTGTTGGGGATGAGATAGCTTGGGAAGTGAGTCAGTCGTTGTTCGCTGATGATACAGCGCTGGTGGCTGATTCATGTGAGAAACTGCAGAAGCTGGTGACTGAGTTTGGTAAAGTGTGTGAAAGAAGAAAGTTAAGAGTAAATGTGAATAAGAGCAAGGTTATTAGGTACAGTAGGGTTGAGGGTCAAGTCAATTGGGAGGTGAGTTTGAATGGAGAAAAACTGGAGGAAGTGAAGTGTTTTAGATATCTGGGAGTGGATCTGGCAGCGGATGGAACCATGGAAGCGGAAGTGGATCATAGGGTGGGGGAGGGGGCGAAAATTCTGGGAGCCTTGAAGAATGTGTGGAAGTCGAGAACATTATCTCGGAAAGCAAAAATGGGTATGTTTGAAGGAATAGTGGTTCCAACAATGTTGTATGGTTGCGAGGCGTGGGCTATGGATAGAGTTGTGCGCAGGAGGATGGATGTGCTGGAAATGAGATGTTTGAGGACAATGTGTGGTGTGAGGTGGTTTGATCGGGTAAGTAACGTAAGGGTAAGAGAGATGTGTGGAAATAAAAAGAGCGTGGTTGAGAGAGCAGAAGAGGGTGTTTTGAAATGGTTCGGGCACATGGAGAGAATGAGTGAGGAAAGATTGACCAAGAGGATATATGTGTCGGAGGTGGAGGGAACGAGGAGAAGAGGGAGACCAAATTGGAGGTGGAAAGATGGAGTGAAAAAGATTTTGTGTGATCGGGGCCTGAACATGCAGGAGGGTGAAAGGAGGGCAAGGAATAGAGTGAATTGGAGCGATGTGGTATACAGGGTTTGACGTGCTGTCAGTGGATTGAATCAAGGCATGTGAAGCGTCTGGGGTAAACCATGGAAAGCTGTGTAGGTATGTATATTTGCGTGTGTGGACGTGTGTATGTACATGTGTATGGGGGGGGGGAGGGTTGGGCCATTTCTTTCGTCTGTTTCCTTGCGCTACCTCGCAAACGCGGGAGACAGCGACAAAGTATAAAAAAAAAAAAAAAAAAAAAAAAAAAAATATATATATATATATATATATATATATATATATATATATATATATATATATATATATATTCAAGGGTGTCACAAGTCTTTATCGTTTTTGCCAACATGTAATTTTTCAGTTCAAAATCATCATACCTATGCTAGTGATGTTGCTGTCAAGTGAACCGATGTTTGATGATACGTGAATGGCCTATGGTGCGTGTGTTGCAGTCTGAACATCATCTGTGTTGTGTATGGTGCGTGTGTTGCTGTCTGAACATCATCTGTGTTGTGTATGGTGCGTGTGTTGCAGTCTGAACATCATCTGTGTTGTGTATGGTGCGTGTGTTGCAGTCTGAACATCATCTGTGTTGTGTATGGTGCGTGTGTTGCAGTCTGAACATCATCTGTGTTGTGTATGGTGCGTGTGTTGCTGTCTGAACATCATCTGTGTTGTGTATGGTGCGTGTGTTGCAGTCTGAACATCATCCGTGTTGTGTATGGTGCGTGTGTTGCTGTCTGAACATCATCTGTGTTGTGTATGGTGCGTGTGTTGCTGTCTGAACATCATCTGTGTTGTGTATGGTGCGTGTGTTGCTGTCTGAACATCATCTGTGTTGTGTATGGTGCGTGTGTTGCTGTCTGAACATCATCTGTGTTGTGTATGGTGCGTGTGTTGCTGTCTGAACATCATCTGTGTTGTGTATGGTGCGTGTGTTGCAGTCTGAACATCATCCGTGTTGTGTATGGTGCGTGTGTTGCTGTCTGAACATCATCTGTGTTGTGTATGGTTCGTGTGTTGCAGTCTGAACATCATCTGTGTTGTGTATGGTTCGTGTGTTGCTGTCTGAACATCATCTGTGTTGTGCATGGTGCGTGTGTTGCTGTCTAAACATCATCTGTGTTGTGTATGGTGCGTGTGTTGCTGTCTGAACATCAGCTGTGTTGTGTATGATGCGTGTGTTGCTGTCTGAACATCATCTGTGTTGTGTATGGTGCGTGTGTTGCTGTCTGAACATCATCTGTGTTGTGTATGGTGCGTGTGTTGCTGTCTCAACATCAACTGTGTTGTGTATGGTGCGTGTGTTGCTGTCTAAACATCATCTGTGTTGTGCATGGTGCGTGTGTTGCTGTCTAAACATCATCTGTGTTGTGTATGGTGCGTGTGTTGCTGTCTGAACATCATCTGTGTTGTGTATAGTGCGTGTGAAGCTGTCTAAACATCATCAGTGTTGTGTATGGTGCGTGTGTTGCTGTTTGAACATCATCTGTGTTGTGTATGGTGCGTGTGTTGCAGTCTGAACATCATCTGTGTTGTGTATGGTGCGTGTGTTGCTGTCTGAACATCATCTGTGTTGTGTACGGTTAGTGTGTTGTTGTCTGAACATCATCTGTGTTGTGTATGGTGTGTGTGTTGCAGTCTGAACATCATCTGTGTTGTGTATGGTGCGTATGTTGCTGTCTGAACATCATCTGTGTTGTGTATGTTCAGTGTGTTGTTGTCTGAGCATCATCTGTGTTGTGTATGGTGCGTGTGTTGCTGTCTGAACATCATCTGTGTTGTGTATGGTGCGTGTGTTGCTGTCTGAACATCATCTGTGTTGTGTATGGTGCGTATGTTGCTGTCTGAACATCATCTGTGTTGTGTATGGTGCGTGTGTTGCTCTCTGAACATCATCTGTGTTGTGTATGGTACGTGTCTTGCAGTCTGACCATCTGTGTTGTGTATGGTGAGTGTGTTGCTGTCTGAACATCAGCTGTGTTGTGTATGGTGCGTGTGTTGCTTTCTGAACATCATCTGTGTTGTGTATGGTGCGTGTGTTGCTGTCTGAACATCATCTGTGTTGTGTATGGTGCGTATGTTGCTGTCTGAACATCATCTGTGTTGTGTATGTTCAGTGTGTTGTTGTCTGAGCATCATCTGTGTTGTGTATGGTGCGTGTGTTATTGTCTGAACATCATCTGTGTTGTGTATGGTGCGTGTGTTGCTGTCTAAACATCATTTGTGTTATGTATGGTGCGTGTGTTGCTGTCTGAACATCATCTGTGTTGTGGATGGTGCGTGTGTTGCTGTCTGAACATCATCTGTGTTATGTATGATGCGTGTGTTGCTGTCTGAACATCATCTGTGTTGTGTATGGTGCGTGTGTTGCAGTCTGAACATCATCTGTGTTGTGTATGGTGAGTTTGTTGCTGTCTGAACATCATCTGTGTTGTGTATGGTGCGTGTGTTGCTGTCTGAACATCATCTGTGTTGTGTATGGTGCGTGTGTTGCTGTCTGAACATCATCTGTGTTGTGTATGGTGCGTGTGTTGCTGTCTGAACATCATCTGTGTTGTGTATGGTGCGTGTGTTGCTGTCTGAACATCATCTGTGTTGTGCATGATGCGTGTGTTGCTGTCTGAACATCATCTGTGTTGTGTATGGTGCGTGTGCTGCTGTCTGAGCATCATCTGTGTTGTGCAAGGTGCGTATGTTGCTGTCTGAACATCATCTGTGTTGTGTATGGTGCATGTGCTGCTGTCTGAGCATCATCTGTGTTGTGCAAGGTGCGTGTGTTGCTGTCTGAACATCATCTGTGTTCCCTCTTGAGAAAAAATTGGTCAAGAGGCCGTGATTGGTGGCCAAGGAGATACTGACTTCCGTCAGACCATAATGTTCACAGTCTGGGGCCAGGAAGAGCAGGGCAGCTGTTTGGACCAAGTAGTTTGAGACAGAAAAGTCTTCTTAAATGTAAATTATCGCCTCTCCAAATCTCACTTAAAAGTTCCGTCGGTTTAGCTGGTACTGGAACTGTTCGCACGCCAGATCGACGATTGAGCCAGTGCTGGAAACACTCATACCTAAGGTCAACGGTCTGGCCGGTCTTGGAACCACTCACACACCAGGTCAACGGTCTGACTGGTACTAGAGCCACTCACTCACCAGGTCAACGGTCTAGCTGGTACTAAAGCCACTCACACACCAGGTCAACGGTCTGACTGGTAATAGAGCCACTCACACACCAGGTCAACGGTCTAGCTGGTACTAAAGCCACTCACACACCAGGTCAACAGTTCACACCGGGTCAATACATTCGGCGAAAATATACGCAAACTTCCTCAAGCTTCGGTCTGGTGGCATCTGTGGTGCAGGCAGTTCTTTGGATGTCGATGTTCTGGGTAGAAAGTACGCCCTTCTACTGGCACTCATCCCAGATCATCCTCCACTGTAACTTGCACATTCAAGCCATCGTGAATTTATATCACTAAAATAACTCGTAAAATCTTATGTTTTATCATATTAAGATCTGTAAATCAAGAAGAGACAACCCAGGAATGAAGGGAAGACGTCTCCCTTGTCTGCATGACGACACGTCTGATAGGAAAATAGAATTTCCAGATACACAACCTCAAAATGAACTCCAGAGATGAGTTATGAAATATTCATGAATATATACATCTTTACATACATATTATATATATATATATATATATATATATATATATATATATATATATATATATATATATATATATATATATATATATATATATGAATGTGTTAGATGATAGAGTGGCAGATATAGGGTGTTTTGTTCGAGGTGGTGTGCGAAGTGAGAGGGTGAGGGAGAATGATTTGGTAAATAGAGAAGAGGTAGTAAAAGCCTTGCGGAAGACGAAAGCTGGCAAGGCAGCGGGTTTGGAAGGGTATTGCTGTGGAATTTATCAAAAAAGGTGGTGACTGTGTTGTTGACTGGTTGGTAAGGATATTCAATGTATGTATGATTCATGGTGAGGTGCCTGAGGATTGGCGAAATGTATGCCATTGTACAAAGCCAAAGGGGATACAGGTGAGTGCTCAAATTACAGAGGTATATGTTTGTTGAGTATTCATGGGAAACTATATGGGAGGGTATTGATTGAGAGGGTGAAGGCATGCACAGAGCATCAGACTGGGGAAGAGCAGTGTGGTTTCAGAAGTGGAAGACGATGTGTGGATCAGGTGTTTGCTTTGAAGAATGTATCTGAGAAATACTTAGAAAAGCAAATGGATTTGTATGTACTATTCATGGATCTGGAGAGGGCATATGAGAGAGTTGATAGAGATGCTCTGTGGAAGGTATTAAGAGTATATGGTGTGGGAGGCAAGTTGTTAGAAGCAGTGAAAAGTTTTAAAAAGGATGTAAGGCATGTGTACCTGTAGGAAGAGAGGAAAGTGATTGGTTCTCGTTGAATGTCGGTTTGCGGCAGGAGTGCGTGATGTCTCCATGGTTGTTTAATTTGTTTATCGATAAGGTTTTTAGGGAGGTGAATGCAAGAGTTTTAGAGAGAGGGGCAAGTATGCAGTCTGTTGTGGATGAGAGAGCTAGGGAAGTGAGTCAGTTGTTGTGAGAAACCGCAGAAGCTGGTGACTGAGTTTGGTAAGGTGTGTGAAAGAAGAAAGTTGAGAGTAAATGTGAATAACAGCAAGGTTATTGGGCAAAGTAGGGTTGAGGGACAAGTCAATTGGAAGGTAAGTTTGAATGGAGAAAAACTGGAGGAAGTGAAGTGTTTTAGATATCTGGGAGTGGATTCGGCAGCGAATGGAACCATGGAAGCGGAAGTGAGTCACAGGGTGGGAGAGGGGGCGAAAGTTCTGGGAGTGTTGAAAAATGTGTGGAAGGCGAGAACATTATTTCGGAAAGCAAAAATGGGCATGTTTGAAGAAATAGTGGTTCCAACAATGTTATATGGCAGCAAGGCGTGGGTTATAGATAGAGCTGTGCGGAGGAGGGTGGATGTGTTTGAAATGAGATGTTTGAGGTCAATATGTGGTGTGAGGTGGTTTGATTGAGTAAGCAATGAAAGGGTAAGAGAGATGTGTGGTAATAAAAGGGGTTTGGTTGAGAGAGCAGAAGAGGGTGTTTTGAAATGGTTTGGTCACGTGGAGAGAATGAGTAAGGAAAGATTGACAAAGAGGATATATGTGTCAGAGGTGGAGGGAACGAGGAGAAGTGGGAGACCAAATTGGAGGTAGGAAGATGGAGTGAAAAAGATTTTGAGCAATCGGGGCCTGAACATGCAGGAGGGTGAAAGGCGTGCAAGGAACTGAGTGCATTGCAACGATGTGGTATACCGGGGTCAACGTGCTGTCAATGGATTGAACCAGGGCATGTGAAGCGTCTGGGGTAAACCATTGAAAGTTTTGTGGGGCCTGGATGTGGAAAGGGAGCTGTGGTTTCGGTGCATTATACATGACAGCTAAAGACTGGGTGTGAACAAATGTGGCCTTTGTTGTCTTTTCCTTGCGCTACCTCGCGTGCATGCGGAGGGAGGAGGTTGTCATTTCATGTGTGGCGGGGTGGCGACGAGAATGAATAAATGCAGCAAGTATGAATCATGTACATGTGTATATATGTATATGTCTGTGTGTGTGTGTGTGTCTGTATATATATATATATATATATATATATATATATATATATATATATACGTTGAAATGTATAGGCAGGTATATGTGCGTGTCTGGATGTGTATGTATATGCATGTGTATGTAGGTGGGTTGGGCCATTATTTCGTCTGTTTCCTTGCGCTACCTCGCTAACGCGGGAGACAGCGACAAAGTATAATAAATATGAATAAATATATAACTTAAAAAAAATATTATTTATTTATTTTGCTTTGTCGCTGTCTCCCGCGTTTGCGAGGTAGCGCAAGGAAACAGACGAAAGAAATGGCCCAACCCACCCCCATACACATGTATATACATACACGTCCACACACGCAAATATACATACCCATACATCCCAATGTACACATATATATATATACACACACAGACACATACATATATACACGTGCACACATTTCACACTGTCTGCCTTTATTCATTCTCATTCCCATATTCATTCCCATATATATATATATATATATATATATATATATATATATATATATATATATATATATATATATATATATATATATATATTTTTTTTTTTTTTTTTTTTTTTATACCTCGTCGCTGTCTCCCGCGTTTGCGAGGTAGCGCAAGGAAACAGACGAAAGAAATGGCCCAACCCCCCCATACACATGTACATACATACGTCCACACACGCAAATATACATACCTACACAGCTTTCCATGGTTTACCCCGGACGCTTCACATGCCTTGATTCAATCCACTGACAGCACGTCAACCCCTGTATACCACATCGCTCCAATTCACTCTATTCCTTGCCCTCCTTTCACCCTCCTGCATGTTCAGGCCCCGATCACACAAAATCCTTTTCACTCCATCTTTCCACCTCCAATTTGGTCTCCCTCTTCTCCTCGTTCCCTCCACCTCCGACACATATATCCTCTTGGTCAATCTTTCCTCACTCATTCTCTCCATGTGCCCAAACCACTTCAAAACACCCTCTTCTGCTCTCTCAACCACGCTCTTTTTATTTCCACACATCTCTCTTACCCTTACGTTACTTACTCGATCAAACCACCTCACACCACACATTGTCCTCAAACATCTCATTTCCAGCACATCCATCCTCCTGCGCACAACTCTATCCATAGCCCACGCCTCGCAACCATACAACATTGTTGGAACCACTATTCCTTCAAACATACCCATTTTTGCTTTCCGGGATAATGTTCTCGACTTCCACACATTTTTCAAGGCTCCCAAAATTTTTGCCCCCTCCCCCACCCTATGATCCACTTCCGCTTCCATGGTTCCATCCGCTGACAGATCCACTCCCAGATATCTAAAACACTTCACTTCCTCCAGTTTTTCTCCATTCAAACTCACCTCCCAATTGACTTGACCCTCAACCCTACTGTACCTAATAACCTTGCTCTTATTCACATTTACTCTTAACTTTCTTCTTCCACACACTTTACCAAACTCCGTCACCAGCTTCTGCAGTTTCTCACATGAATCCGCCACCAGCGCTGTATCATCAGCGAACAACAACTGACTCACTTCCCAAGCTCTCTCATCCCCAACAGACTTCATACTTGCCCCTCTTTCCAAGACTCTTGCATTTACCTCCCTAACAACCCCATCCATAAACAAATTAAACAACCATGGAGACATCACACACCCCTGCCGCAAACCTACATTCACTGAGAACCAATCACTTTCCTCTCTTCCTACACGTACACATGCCTTACATCCTCGATAAAAACTTTTCACTGCTTCTAACAACTTGCCTCCCACACCATATATTCTTAATACCTTCCACAGAGCATCTCTATCAACTCTATCATATGCCTTCTCCAGATCCATAAATGCTACATACAAATCCATTTGCTTTTCTAAGTATTTCTCACATACATTCTTCAAAGCAAACACCTGATCCACACATCCTCTACCACTTCTGAAACCACACTGCTCTTCCCCAATCTGATGCTCTGTACATGCCTTCACCCTCTCAATCAATACCCTCCCATATAATTTACCAGGAATACTCAACAAACTTATACCTCTGTAATTTGAGCACTCACTCTTATCCCCTTTGCCTTTGTACAATGGCACTATGCACGCATTCCGCCAATCCTCAGGCACCTCACCATGAGTCATACATACATTAAATAACCTTACCAACCAGTCAACAATACAGTCACCCCCTTTTTTTATAAATTCCACTGCAATACCATCCAAACCTGCTGCCTTGCCGGCTTTCATCTTCCGCAAAGCTTTTACTACCTCTTCTCTGTTTACCAAATCATTTTCCCTAACCCTCTCACTTTGCACACCACCTCGACCAAAACACCCTATATCTGCCACTCTGTCATCAGACACATTCAACAAACCTTCAAAATACTCATTCCATCTCCTTCTCACATCACCACTACTTGTTATCACCTCCCCATTTACGCCCTTCACTGAATATATATATATATATATATATATATATATATATATATATATATATATATATATATATATATATATATATATATATATATATATATATATATATATTCCTACGAGTCCAAGGGGAAAATGAAACACGAAAAGTTCCCAAGTGCACTTTCGTGTAATAATCACATCATCAGGGGAGACACAAGAGAGAAATATAACAGTTAGTTATATTTCGTCTCTTCGATGTATATCAACTGACTGTTATACTTCTCTCTTGTGTCTCCCCTGATGATGTGATTATTACACGAAAGTGCACTTGGGAACTTTTTGAGTTTCATTTTTCCCGTGGACTCATAGGAATATCTTGATCACGTGCAAAATTGTGATCCTTTCCAATATATATATATATATATATATATATATATATATATATATATATATATATATATATATATATATATATATGATGTTCTTAGTATTCACCATAATGTGTGTGAACATGTTGGCCGTGAGCGTAGGAAAGCTGACTGTCGTAACACTGGTAAAAACAAAACATTCTTTTTCCAGGTTGATTATTCATAATAACGTATCCACAACTTCGACTCAGGTTCTGTTGGTTGTATCCTTCTCACGTCGAAGCCACTGAAGTGCTGTTCCTGATCATGCTGGTGGGATGGGAACCTCCTGGTGGCGTCACATGAACATGAGTGACGATTAACCTAATGCCAGCGTCACATCAACGCCACAATCTTTCCCCACAACACACGCAACCATCTCTCCCTCTACTATACAAGCCACAATCCCTGCCCATTACAACACTTACAGCCATCCCTCCCTTCCCCTAACCACAACCCCCACTTGCAGCCACCCCATCCCCCACCCTCCCCCTCCGTACACTTATCAACACGCCTCATACAGCCACATGAACCTTACCCCTTACGGCACAGGTTCAAAATTGACCTTTAAAAGAGGACCATAAATTTTCCCCATAACTGTAAGTCCTCTCTCTCTCTCTCTCTCTCTCTCTCTCTCTCTCTCTCTCTCTCTCTCTCTCTCTCTCTCTCTCTCTCTCTCTCTCTCATGTTTTTTTCCCACAGTATATTGAAGAATAATACAAACAAGCGTGTGGGCGGCCCAGCTCTTGCCACGATAAATATTACCTTCATGAATCTCCGGTGATATAGACGGGTCTGGGTGGTGGTGGTGGTGTGGCCTTGTGGTCAGGAGGCAAGCAGGCAGGCAGGCAGGACCCAGGCTCTCCGGGATATTGGCGCCCCTGTCATCATGGCCGTCTCCTCACTCTTATTATGTTAGCCGCCCAGTGGCCTCCTCACCCACCCGCCTCGCCTCGCTCGCCTCCATCCTACTCATACAATACTGTCCTTTGTTTGACGCGGAGGGGGAAAAAAAGAAGGGGCCACTGAAAAGTTATGATAGAGCGTAAGTAGGTGTTAAAATGGAAGGAGAAATCCGAGAATATGATCACTCAAGAAGCTGCAATTGACAGATGAAACCTCGACGTTCAGGAGCGAAAATTGGACACTGAGGGGGGTATGACGGATGGCGATAAAAGTGAAGAGATGGGAGCGTCTTTTATTTTCAATTTGCCGCCTCTTTCCGTAGCAAGGTGCTGGTCGCACTTTCAGTTTGAATGCTGCCAATTACCTCAGAAGCAGACCATCAATTTTCATTTGGTTGACAGTTTCCCGCCAAAGAGCCATTGGAAGGATCACACCGAGGGCGCGCGTCCCATTGGCCCACAGTCTGCCAATCATCTTACGACAAGACTCCTCTGGCTGGCTGTCATTGGCGGCCAGCCCATGACGTCACGCTCCCAGAGTCTACTGGAGAGGAGGGAGCCCCTGGATAACAGTGTGGGCGTTAGTCCAGGCAGCAGAACCCCCGTGGCTTCATGTCCCCGGGAGCCTCAGAACCCTGGGTCTTGCCTCCTCTGAATTCTAATAAAATCATCATCACACATCCCACCCTCAGCCGCTCACTGACGATATTGTTTTTTCCTTAACGAGACACTTCTAGCCTAATGTTCCTGTTTTTGAAATACCTCTTTCATTTCTTCTCGTTTTACTTCTACTGTAGGCCCAAGATATTCTTATCAATCTTAATTACATAAGTTTGATAGAAACGATCGTTGAATATGGTTCCTATAACTCTGAATAAAGGTTTTCGGACAAATATCGCACCTCTCCATCACTGTTCGTTCTTCCTGGGCAACAAAACGATGCGCGGGAAAATCTGGCGCGAAGAAAGGCGTGAAACCTCCAGAAAAACACTTGGCGTTTTCCGCGTAATTGATTGGCTGAGAGACCACTTCCATTTCATCAACTCTACATATTTTTATTGTATCTTTCCTAACCACTGTAGAGCATTAGTGAGTTGTGAGTACCTTCCTTATTCATGAATGTCGTTAAATAAGACCATTATTTTCAGACTCTGAGACGTACGCTCAGGGTCTGCAGGGAAATAAAACAAACAGGCAAGGAGACGCAGTGCAGTGTTTTCCTCATGTTTTGCCAGCTTTACGTATATTGGAGTGGCGGCTGGTGAGGTGGGGAGAGACAGTGGAGGTCCGAGGATAGTAATGGTGGCGGTAGTGTGGTATGGACAGAAGTGATAGTGGTGTGAAATGTGGTGGTGACGTGGACAATGGTGGCGGTGGTGTGCCCTGTGATTGATTTTTGCCGCGAGAGCAGAGAATTTGTTTCCTACCCATCCTGTAGGCGGTGGCGCTAAAAAGGATACACAGTACACAAAAGGTCCAGGGACTGAGCCTCAGTGACTGAATAACATTACGAATTACAAAGCGAGAGAAATATTTACAAGTATTAGAATTCTTCAACAAGCTACATCTTAAGTTAACTGTTTACAAAGATCGACCAACAATGATCGTTTTACATAACAATGTATGTAATAAATGAATTATCTACAACAAGCAAAGTTATAGACTTTTCAGGAATTTGATGCAGAACATTGTTCGAGATGAAATGCTTACACATGAAAGTACGTTATTTTCCCTCAGTTCACTAATTTTACAATGGTCAAGTACCAAATGCCGCCGGGGGTAAGAATAATATGGTTATCAAAGTTTACATTTAATCTTCAATATCAACAGGAGGGGTAAACCCCTGTGAGTATCTATTACCCAGCCTGAGTCAAGCAACATCATCATCAATGTGCCTACTGATCCAGTTAGTGGAACAATGGTCAGTACCCCTTCAGAGAACATGACTGCCCTCCGTAAAGAGCAGCACAGAACTGTGGACGCGCAACAACCACTTTTACACAAATTCCAAGCTCACCCTTCCAAGCCATCAATAACAGTACAAGATACACAACCCCTCATTTCATCAGTTAATCATCCTACTCCACAAAACTCTATCCACTCACTGAAAATTGTAAAGTTTAATCCAACGGCGTTAGAAACAAGCACACAAAGTTGCTCAACCTTCTCTAAGAACATAACATACACACAGCCCTCATCCAAGAAAACAAACTTACACCCAGTTCCTTCCTGTCTCCTTTCTGTAATTACACAGCACTAGGGCAAGACAGACAACATGGACGAGAAAGAGGACTTGTGACATACACCAAGATATCCAATTCACAGACACTACTCAAAGCATTAAACAGAAAGAATGGCAACACTCTTCAAAGTCAATCAATGAAACTACACAACAGAAACTTAACAATCAAAGCCTTACACCTCCTCCTTCCAAATGCTCTCCCCAGGCACTCTTACCAACTTCAAAACCTGACGAACTTGTCCAAAACCTACCTATATATGTGGAGATTTCAGTGCCTAGTCATCAGGCATTGGCTCAACACCCTAATCCAAGATTCCAGAGGTAAACTACTCATAAACTGACTGCATCCTTTCATCATCCTCAACCTACGCGACCTGCCAACCAGACTACGAAATCCACCCCTCAACAGCAACCATCCTCGCCAGACATTAGTTTTCGTTCACCAATACTGTACACAAAGACCACCTGGGGCACACTACATGAAATATCCTCTGACCACAACCTGATACATCTACAACTAACCCACCCAACCTACACGCCCACAACGGAGACACACTCAAACCTCACGAAAGCCTACTGACCAACATTCACACAGTTCATGGAATCCAAGCTCCATAACGTAACTATGATTTCCCACCACTATATCATGCCATCTCCCACTTTATGAACATCACCAACCCAGCCAGCAAAACCCTCATACCACAAGGATACAGAAAGAAATACAACCCAAAATTTCTCTCCACAAGTTACACGTCTGATAAGGCAAAGGATATAGTACAGATAAAACCTCTCACGGTGGCTAGAAGTCACAGAACGAATCTACGTGGACCCTAAACAACAAAATCACAAACCTAATCACTAAAAGGCTAACAGTTAAGTAGCACTCCTTCCTCAACACAATGAACCACAGAACCGACAGCACCCAACTCTGGTGCACATTAGAAATCAACACCTTCCGCACCAATTCACGCTCCTCACAATGAAACACTAATTCAATCCATTGACACCTCTTCTCCGGTAGAACAAACAAATATATTCACAAGACACTACTCAGACATGAATCTCAAAGCAACCTCATCCCTTAAGAGCGAAATCATGATTATCTACAAGATAACCATCCAGACACCACTGCCCACCCATCCTTCACTCCTATTGGCACATGCAATGCAATTCAAACCTTAAAGAACTCTCCTGAAACAGTCCATGACAACATAGCAAACTTCCATATAAAGCACATACCTACAGACATCTTCAACCACTCCTGGCTACATAATAAAATCCTCGACATAAGTAAGCCTGCCAGCTTAATACCAGGCCTAAAACTCTCCCTCATCCTACCTTCCTATACCACTTATGTCACCTGCATCCAGAGTGAGGATGTGAACCGAGAGTTTGCTGAAATAATTTGGACACACGGAGAGGACGAGTGAGGAGAGGTCGAGGATGAACATGTCGTAAGTGATCAAAGGAGAGGGGCAACCAATAAGGAGGTGGAGGAGTGGAATAGAAACTGGTTTACTAAGTCGGCGCCTGAGCATTCAGAAGGAATGAACTGTGTAGAGGAGAGAGAGTAAACTGGAACGATGGTGTATGTGTACACAGATGAGACGTATTGTCCCTGGGCTGGACCAGGGAATATGATGCGGTCAGACAAAACTAAGGCGAGGTTTCAGTACATTATGCATGACAGCTGGAGAGTGGATGAATTTGAATGGGGCCACTCTCTTCGTTTGTTCCTAGCGCTACCTCGGTCACGCAGGAAAAAGCGAAGAAGTAAGATAAAAAATATTATAACACACAATTTTTCCTCTTGCAAAGTAGCATGATGATAGATGGATCTGCTTGTATTGATTTCATTCCTCTTGTGTTCATAAGAAATTGATCAAGTTCTTTCTAGATGATTATTTTAAGGTTACAGGCAGGTAGACAGACAGACAGACACACAGACCTGTGTTACAGTTAATTACATCCCTCGAGGCATTCACATTTGCTAAGCCAGCTGTCCTGTCATACATAACCCATTATTTAAGGAATCCAGAGAAACTGCATTCCAGTCCCATAATGAGTAATTCTATCATGCCTGTGTCGTGCTTTAGACAAAAGCATATCATAATCATTAACTTCCTCGGTCGACGTATCCCTGACCTTAAACCTAGTTTCGAAGCTTCATTCATTTGGGCTTCGAAGCTTCTATCAATTTGGACGCTTTAGTGAGTGGACACAGTCCACACAAACACTTCCTCTATTATACGACCCCCACCCTAACCCTGGCACGGCCCTCCCATACCCCAGCCCCCACACTCACATGGCCCTCCCTAACCACAGCCCCGCCCTCCTGCGCGGACTTTCCCTTCCCCGAGCCCCCACCCTGCACGGCCCTCTAACCATCGTGGCTTGTGCCCGACACTCCACAGTTTATATTAACTAGAAAAGTATCTGTTCTGGAAAGTGTTACACGGGGACAGTATTCTGGTTGTGCTCTTTAGTCTTACCTAACACTTACATCAAGTTTAAAACCTATCCGTGCTGGCGTTTCTGATTTATCCACTTTGGTCACATGAATAACCAGGCGAACTCTCCTCTGTTCCATTATAGTAAGACGCTGGAGAGAGCTTATTGAGGACACAGAGTTACTTACAGTCAGATCATATTCTGTGGAGACATTAACAACCTTTAAAACAAAGGGAATGGCAAGCACTTCAGTTAGGAATGGGGCTGCCCAATTTTGAGTCGTGATTTCCTGTTCTAAGTAGGAACCATCAATATCTGTTACGAAAATAGCACTACCAGCAGAACAGCACTGCCAGCAGAACCACTTCCAGCAGAACCAGTGGTTTGGTTAAGGGACCCGTCTGTATATTGGATTTATGATCGCTGTTGCCTGCGTTTGCGAGGCACCGCAAATTTTCAGATACACATCCTTTCTCTAGCTGTTATGTATAATGCACCGAAACCACAGTTCCCTATCCACATCCAGGCCCCACAGACCTTTCCATGGTCTACTCCTGACGCGGCACATGTCCTGTTTCTGTCCACTGAAAACACGTCGACCCCAGTATACTACGGCGTTCCAATTTACTCTATCACTTGCACAACATTCACCCTCCTGCACTTTCAGGCTCCGATCGCTCAAAATCTTTTTCACTCCATCCTTCCATCTCCAATTTCGTTTCCCCGTTCTCCTTGTTATTTCCACTTCTGACACATATGTCCTCTTCATCAAACTTTCCTCGCTCATTCTCTCTACATGTCCAAGCCATTTCAGCACACCCTCTTCAGTTCTCTTGACCACACTCTTTTCATTACCACACATCTCTCTTACCCTTTCATTACGTACTCGATCAAACCACCTCACACCACATATTGTCCGCAAACATTTCATATACAACACATCCACCCTCTTCCACACAACCTTATCTATAGTCTATGCCTACCACCCATATGATATAGTTGGGACTACTTTCCCTTCAAACATACCCATTCTTGCCCTCCCAGATAACGAGTAGTTACATCCGATGAAAATGTATGTTGTTCGACAGCAAAACCGTACGTTGAAATAAGGCAAGAGTAACTGTACATTTTTAAAGAGTCTTTGCGTGGAATGAGAGGGTGTTGTCTGACGGTTAGTGCTCGCTAACAGAGCACCACATATAACTGTCTTCATTATGACAGACGCTGTAGATGTAAGGTTGGAATCTATTGATATATTTCAGTTACGGAAGAGGCATCACCGCAGGCGTTTTTGTAAAGCAGCTTTCTGTAACACTAGGCTGAATGATGACACTTTGGTGAAATAGGCATAAAAAAGGGCGTTTTTGTAACTGGCGGTAAAACGGTCGTTTGAGAAACACAAGAAGAGACGGGCGTTATAGATACATTGATTGGGAAGGGGGCATATAGGTTCCACAGACGTAACAGAGGCAACAATATATACATATATAGTAATAATGTAATGGCTCCTCCCAAGACCCCAGTAAATATAAGGCATACTCCTCTGACTATACCTTCTTGTGTGACTCTACTACCAGTGAGAGGAAGAGCTCAAGTGGTAGCGCATCGGCCCCTCCCAATACCCCCACCTAAATCAAGGAATATCCTGCCCCAGCACCATTCAAACATCCCATTAAGTAGTAGGCTATTGACAGTAGCTGCCCAGAGTGGTACTACCATCCTGACTGAGGAGCGCTGAAGTGTTGCCCGGAACCATCTTACACTCTCCATGTCAGGAGTGCTGGTGCTACTTTCTGTCTCATCAAAACGCGACAACCGGGCTGCTTCTGCCATCTTCTCCTTACAAGTACCACACACCTATTCAAACCTTTTTTCACATAAGTACACCTGCCACCTACTGTAAACTCAAACATTCTTAAGTATTATTATAAGAGTCCAACAAATCGATGGCTCCTAGTCACCGGCATCGTGGAGTGCCAAGAATCTCCGGGTTTCCTTGTGACTCTACTGCCAATGGCAGGGATGGCTCTGACAGTAGAAGTATCGGCCCTTCCCATGACCTTTCCTTTTCTGTTAGACCTTCCTCTTTTTCTATGCACCACACCAACATTCGTGGTCTCTTTAATAACCTCTCCTATGTTGAAAACCAGCTGCTGTCTATGTAGTACCCCTCCTTATATCTTTCTTCTCTCTGAGACATAGTTGTCTAAATATGTTCTCAACTTTCACCATAGGGCATGATTGAAGTCTTCCCATGCGGTTGATAAAGGGGTTGAAGCCCTCACTTTCTCCATTCTCAATGATTTAGATCAAATTATCTCCCACCCTACCCATATTCCTGACCGCTCTGACCACTCTCCTAATATTCTGCATCTGTTTTTCACCTCAAGTCCATCCCGCTGTAAATACACGATCTCGCCCCCAATCGGTTCATGTGATCACACTCTCATAAATGTATCTATTTCAAAGGCAGCTCCCCCTCCAGCAGCCCCTTCTGAGCGTAAATACTGGCACCTCAACAAAGCTGACTGGAATAACTTTTATAACTTCTTTTCTGACTTTCCTTGGGTAAATTACTGTCTCTTATGTGGTGATGCTTCTGTCTCCACCAAACGCATAGCAGAGGTTATTCTTGCAAGAATGGAAGCATTTATCCATCTTCCTCCAAAACCACCTCTTCATTCAATCCATGGTTCAACCGTTCCTGTTCCGAGACCATTCAAGCAAAGGATCACTGCCGGTGATCATTGCAAGAATGTTATCCGATAGGCAAAGTGTTCCTTTACTCAAAGGGGGTGCGATAACCTCTCCTCGTCATCCACTGATAGGTCTTTCTGGTCTTTATCTAAGGTCATCTCTAACAACTGTCCCTCTACCCTTCCTTCACTTTTCCGTTCTAACGGTGCTATAACTGTGTCTCCCACAGACAAAGTAACTCTCTTTGGTTCCCGTTTCTCCTCTAACTCTACCTTGGATGACTCTTAACATTCCTTCACTTCCAGTGCCCCTCCCCTTAATATTTTTTCGGACTGTCCGAAAAGCGCTTTTCTCCCTGGACACAAGCAAGGTTTATGATCCTGATGGCATCCATTCCCGTGTACTGAAAAAATGTACCTTTGAACTTGCACCTGTGCTTGCTCGTCTGTCCCGTTTCTATTTAAAAACCAAAACTTTTACTTCTTCTTGGAAGCATGCGTTGATACATCCCATCCCTAAAAAGGTTGACCGTTCTGACCCTTCTAATACCGTTTTATAGCTTTGAAATTTACCATTTCCAAGTCTTTGAATCCCACCTCAACTCCCATATCCTTAGACACCTGGAAATTCTCAGTTTTCTCTCTGATCACCAGTATGGTTTCCGTAAGGCAAAATCCACCGGTGATATTCGTTTCTACCTTACTAATGTCTGGTCATCATCACTGAAGATTTTAAGGAGTCATGTGTAGTTGCCCTTGACATATGCAAAGCTTCTGCCAGGGTATGACATCGGCATCTTTTCACTAAGCTCCCCTCTTTTGGCTTTCCTTCCTCACTTTCCTCGGTCACCAACTTCTGCAGTTTCTCACTCGAGTCTGCCACCAGAGGAGCATCAGCAAATAACAATTGGCTCACTTTCCCGGCATATAATGCATGTGTGTGTGTGTGTGTGTGTGTGTGTGTGTGTGTGTGTGTGTGTGTGTGTGTGTGTGTGTGTGTGTGTGTGTGTGTGTGTGTGTGTGTGTGTGTGTGTGTGTGTGTAGGAAGAGAGGAAAGTGACTGGTTCCCAGTTAATGTCGGTTTGCGGCAGGGGTGCGTGATGTCTCCATAGTTGTTTAATTTGTTATGGATGGGGTTGTTAGGGAGGTGTATGCAAGAGTTTTGGAGAGAGGGGCAAGTATACATTCTGTTGTGGATGAGAGGGCTTGGGAAGTGAGTCAGTTGTTGTTCGCTGATGATACACCGCTGATGGCTGATTCGGGTGAGAAACTGCAGAAGCTGGTGACTGAGTTTGGTAAAGTGAGTGAAAGAAGAAAGTTGAGAGTAAATGTGAATAACAGCAAGGTTATTGGGTAAAGTAGGGTTGAGGGACAAGTTAATTGGGAGGTAAGTTTGAATGTAGAAAAACGGGAGGAAGTGAAGTGTTTTAGATATCTGGGAGTGGATTTAGCAGCGGATGGAACCATGGAAACGGAAGTGAGTCACAGGGTGGGGAAGGGGGCAAAGGTTCTGGGAGCGTTGAAGAACGTGTGGAAGACGAGAACATTATCTCGGAAAGCAAAATTGGGTATGTTTGAAGGAACAGTGGTTCCAACAATGTTGTATAGTTGCGAGGCGTGGGCTATAGATAGGGTTCTGCGGAGGAGGGTGGATGTGTTGGAAATGAGATGTCTGAGTACAATATGTGGTGTGAGGTGGTTAGATCGAGTAAGTAATGAAAGGGTAAGAGAGATGTGTGATAATAAAACCAGTGTGGCTGAGAGAGCAGAAGAGGGTGTATTGAAATGGTTTGGTCACATGGAGAGAATGAGTGAGGAAATATTGACAAAGAGGATATATGAGTCAGAGTTGGGGGCAACGAGAAGTGGGAGACCAAACTGGAGGTGGAAGGATGGAGTGAAAAAGATTTTGAGCGATCGGGACCTAAATATGCAGGAGGGTGAAAGGCGTGCAAGGAATAGAGTAAATTGAAACCATGTGGTATACCCGGGTCGACGTGGTGTCAATGGATTGAACCAAGGCATGTGAAGTGTCTGAGGTAAACCACTGAATGTTTTGTGGGGCCTGGATGTGGAAAGGGAGCTGTGGTTTCGGTGCATTACACATGACAGCTAGAGACTGAGTGTGAACGAATGTGGCCTTTGTTGTCTTTTCCTAGCGCTACCTCGCGCGCATGCGGGGAGGAGGGGGATGCCACTTCATGTGTGTCGGGGTGGCAACGGGAATCGCTGAGGACAGCATGTATGAATAGGTACATGTGTATATATGTATTTGTCTGTGTATGTATATGTATGTATACATTGAAATGTATAGGTATGTATATGTGCGTGTGTGGACGTGTTTGTAGATACATGTGTATGTGGGTGGGTTGGGCCATTCTTTAGTCTGTTTCCCTGCGCTACCTCGCGAGACATCGACAAGGTATAATAAATTATATATATATATTATATATATATATATATATATATATATATATATATATATATATATATATATATATATATATATATTTATATTTATTTATTATACTTTGTCGCTGTCTCCCGCGTTTGCGAGGAAGCGCAAGGAAACAGACGAAAGAAATGGCCCAACCCCCCCCCCCATACACATGTATATACATACGTCCACACACGCAAATATACACACCTACACAGCTTTCCATGGTTTACCCCAGACGCTTCACATGCCTTGATTCAATCCACTGACAGCACGTCAACCCCGGTATACCACATCGCTCCAATTCACTCTATTCCTTGCCCTCCTTTCACCCTCCTGCATGTTCAGGCCCCGATCACACAAAATCTTTTTCACTCCATCTTTCCACCTCCAATTTGGTCTCCCTCTTCTCCTCGTTCCCTCCACCTCCGACACATATATCCTCTTGGTCAATCTTTCCTCACTCATTCTCTCCATGTGCCCAAACCACTTCAAAACACCCTCTTCTGCTCTCTCAACCACGCTCTTTTTATTTCCACACATCTCTCTTACCCTTACGTTACTCACTCGATCAAACCACCTCACACCACACATTGTCCTCAAACATCTCATTTCCAGCACATCCATCCTCCTGCGCACAACTCTATCCATAGCCCACGCCTCGCAACCATACAACATTGTTGGAACCACTATTCCTTCAAACATACCCATTTTTGCTTTCCGAGATAATGTTCTCGACTTCCACACATTCTTCAAGGCCCCCAGAATTTTCGCCCCCTCCCCCACCCTATGATCCACTTCCGCTTCCATGGTTCCATCCGCTGCCAGATCCACTCCCAGATATCTAAAACACTTCACTTCCTCCAGTTTTTCTCCATTCAAACTCACCTCCCAATTGACTTGACCCTCAACCCTACTGTACCTAATAACCTTGCTCTTATTCACATTTACTCTTAACTTTCTTCTTCCACACACTTTACCAAACTCAGTCACCAGCTTCTGCAGTTTCTCACATGAATCAGCCACCAGCGCTGTATCATCAGCGAACAACAACTGACTCACTTCCCAAGGTCTCTCATCCCCAACAGACTTCATACTTGCCCCTCTTTCCAAAACTCTTGCATTTACCTCCCTAACAACCCCATCCATAAACAAATTAAACAACCATGGAGACATCACACACCCCTGCCGCAAACCTACATTCACTGAGAACCAATCACTTTCCTCTCTTCCTACACGTACACATGCCTTACATCCTCGATAAAAACTTTTCACTGCTTCTAACAATTTTCCTCCCACACCATATATTCTTAATACCTTCCACAGAGCATCTCTATCAACTCTATCATATGCCTTCTCCAGATCCATAAATGCTACATACAAATCCATTTGCTTTTCTAAGTATTTCTCACATACATTTTTCAAAGCAAACACCTGATCCACACATCCTCTACCACTTCTGAAACCACACTGCTCTTCCCCAATCTGATGCTCTGTACATATATATATATATATATATATATATATATATATATATATATATATATATATATATATATATATATATATGAGAGAGAGAGAGAGAGAGAGAGAGAGAGAGAGAGACAGACAGACAGACAGAGAGACAGAGACAGAGAGAGAGAGAGAGAGAGAGAGAGAGAGAGAGAGAGAGAGAGAGAGAGAGAGAGAGAGAGAGAGAGAGAGAGAGAAATGAAAGAAAAAGTAAATAGATAAAAGAGAGACCTACATGATACAGGCAAACATGCCTCAATCAAAGGATATCTCCAGTAAACTGGAAAAAGTTAAGAGAAGAATATAGACATGACCTAGAGCTCCACAAGTGTTTGTAGACTTAACTGTTAAACTCAGGAAAAAATCATAGGACGAGGATGAGACGAGAGGAAGGGGAATATGACACAGATCAGCTGCTCGGGGAAGGAGGAGGCATCACAAAGGTCATTCCTCGAGTAACCGGTCGCCACACGCAAACAAGTGGGAAGCAGCGGGCGGACACGTTCCTCGAGAGTCCCTCCAGGTGACAGGAACTCGTGCAGCCACCTCACGAGAACAGAGACCACGATGCTACCTGCAGAACACGGAGGGAGCACCAACATCGCGGCGGTCTAAAAGGGATTATTGAAGAGAGGTGACACCAGGGGAATTAACAAGGTCCTTGGAGGAGGCACTACCTTGAAGGCTCACGGTAAACACAATCCCGAGACACACACACACACACACACACACACACACACACACACACACACACACACACACACACACAACGCCTCCAGCTTCTGGAAAACAAATTTTGTGATGTGGATTATGTTGGGTTAGCAGGGGTGGAGGATGAACTTACCAAGAATATGTTACTTATGGACTGAACTGGTAGCAATCGGAAGCGAACAGGCAGAAAACAAGTGACTCTGAAAGAGATGTAGGGAGGAACTGTGTTTGAGGACTAGTAAATCTGACCAAACATTGCTTCACCAGTCTGACATATTCCACAGGTCCGTTATGCTCAGTACGAGAAAGAGAGAGGTGGGGTGGAGGGGATGGAACGTAAGCTGAAGTGTGTGGAGCGGATTCATCAACATAAGAGTGAACAGGGTTAGTGTAGATGCCATAAGCGTACTCAGTGGTGGTGGTGTAGATAGTAGCAGTGTGGACAGTGGTGGTGGTGTAGATAGTAGCAGTGTGGACGGTGGTGGTGATGTAGATAGTAGCAGTGTGGACGGTGGTGGTGTAGATAGTAGCAGTGTGGACGGTGGTGGTGGTGTAGATAGTAGCAGTGTGGACGGTGGTGGTGTAGATAGTAGCAGTGTGGACGGTGGTGGTGGTGTAGATAGTAGCAGTGTGGACGGTGGTGGTGGTGTAGATAGTAGCAGTGTGGACGGTGGTGGTGGTGTAGATAGTAGCAGTGTGGACGGTGGTGGTGGTGTAGATAGTAGCAGTGTGGACGGTGGTGGTGGTGAAGATAGTAGCAGTGTGGACGGTAGTCGTGGTTGGCTGGTGAGATGGACCTATGTTGATGGTGAATGTGAAGGGTTGTTACAGTGGCTGGGGAGGGTGCCAGAGGAAAGGACAAATTATTTGCAAATTTAACTTCACTTGGAGCCTAGTTACAAGCTTCTCCATTCTCGCCCCACGACGCAGCCGCCCGAGCCTCTCTTCCTGTCTGTACATAGATTCTCCCTCCAAATTGCCCTCATATTCATATGTATTCTTAGTCGTCCTTCTTCATGATAGTATATTCTCTATTTCCTCCCAACCGTAACTTTCGCATGTTCTGCCACCCAGCAAATCCATACCTTGACTCCTCCAATCCCTTCACTTCACATGGGGACATGGGTTGTCTTGAAGAGTGTCTTCCTCCCCATGATCATTCCTCCTTCTTCCACTTCACTCTTCCACATGAAAATCCTTTTCCTCTTCCTTTTCTGTTTCCAGCCTTCTCTGTAAGTCATCAAGCTGCCCACAGCTCACGAGATCTTTCTGCTGCCCACACCTTCCCCTCTGCTTCATGACAGCCAAAGTCTCTCGAAAGCTTTCAGGTTTTTCCTCACTTCCCAAGCTTATCTTAGGTCTTTCCTTCTTCTCCTGCTCTGCCAAATCCTTCCTCTTCCTCTCCCTCGCCCTTCCTCGTGGCCCTAGAGCCCCTTCCAGCGTCGTCTGAGAGACGAGGTCTCAGGTTTCAGGTGATTACGACGCGAATGGCGTCGAGACGTTCCAGGGAGGTTCAGCCACGCTCTCACCCTCCCTGAGCAACAGATCGCTATACCTCGTCCACATCCTCGGCCACTCCTGCTTTGAAAGCTTCCCAGAATCACACCAGACTTATGCCGTCATTCCTGTTGCATAGATATTCATTCACTATACTCTACGAACGACAGTCACCAACTCGAATAATTAGGTAGTATATACTTACGTGTCCTCCATCAATATTGTTCAGAAAGATCCTGCAATCAAGCTGACAGTACTCATACCTATTCCTCATGAAACCAAGAATGACAAGCATATATATCTCTCATATATATATATATATATATATATATATATATATATATATATATTTTTTTTTTTTTCCAAACTATTCGCCATTTCCCGCATTTGCGAGGTAGCGTTAAGAACAGAGGACTGGGCCTTTGAGGGAATACCCTCACCTGGCCCAATTCTCTGTTCCTTCTTTTGGAAAATTGAAAAAAAAAAAAAAAAAACCGAGAGGGGAGGATTTCCAGCCCCCCGCTCCCTCCCCTTTTAGTCGCCTTCTACGACACGCAGGGAATACGTGGGAAGTATTCTTAATCCCCTATCCCCAGGGATAATATATATATATATATATATATATATATATATATATATATATATATATATATATATATATATATATATATATATATATATATATATTAATATATATACGAACACAGCGAATATGAACACGCACCTTTATAGAACATACAAACCTCCAACAGCCGGGATCGAACCCGTGACCCCTGTGCAACAGGCGGGAGCGCTACCGCTAGGCTATGATCGCCTCTAATAGGCAAATGACAATTCGAATACTATGTATTCGAATACCCTTCGTCTCACGTTGGTGAGCAACGGGGTCTACATCGGTCTTTTCCCATCAGGCTCACACAGCCAGCAGATAGCATTTCACCTAACCTAACTGTACAACGCGGAGGTATATGTTGCATAGGGGTCCCGATTTCGATCCTCGCTGTTGGAAGTTTGTATGTTCTATGAAGGTGTGCGTTCATGTGCACTTTATTCGTATTCATATACCTATCTATAGCCCATGTCTCACAACCATATAACATTTTTGGAACCACTATTCCTTCAAACATACCCATTTTTGCTTTCCGAGATAACGTTCTCGCCTTTCACACCTTTTTCAACGTTCCCAGAACCTTCGCCCCCTCCCCCACCCTGACTCTCTTCCGTTTCCATGGTTCCATCCCCCGCCAAATCCACTCCCTGATATCTAAAACACTTCACTTCCTCCAGTTTTTCTCCATTCAAACTCACCTCCCAATTTACCTGTCTCTCAACCCTACTGAACCTAATAACCTTGCTCTTATTCACATTTTCTTTCGGCTTTCTTCTTACACATACTTTACCAAACTCAGTCACCAGCTTTTGCAGTTTCTCACCCGAATCAGCCACCAGCGGTGTATCATCAGCGAACAAAAACTGACTCACTTCCCAAGCCTTTTCGTCCACAACAGACTGCATATACTTGCCCCTCTCTCCAAAACTCTTGCATTCACCTCCCTAACCACCCCATCCATAAACAAACTAAACAACCATGGAGACATTACGCACCCCTGCAGCAAACCGACATTCACTGGGAACCGATCACTTTCCTCTGTTCCTACATGCCTTACATCCTTGGTAAAAGCTTTTCACTGCTTCTAGCAACTTACCTCCCACACTATATACTCTTAATACCTTCCACAGAGCATTCTATCAATCCTATCATATGCTTTCTCCAGATCCATAAATGCTACATACAAATCCATCTGTTTTTTTAAGTATTTCTCACCTGCATTCTTTAAAGCAAACACCTGATCCGCACATCCTCTACCACTTCTGAAACCACACTGTTCTTCCCCAATCTGATGCTCTGCACATGCCTTTACCCTCTCAATCAATACCCTCCCGTCTAATTTCCCAGGAATACTCAACAATCTTATACCTCTGTAATATATTGATCACGCGCAAAATTGTGATCCTTTCCAATATATATATATATATATATATATATATATATATATATATATATATATATATATATATATATATATATATATATATATATATATATATATATATGTTAGTCTGTTGGGGATGAGAGAGCTTGGGAAGTGAGTCAGTTGCTGTTCACTGATGATACAGCACTGGTGGCTGATTCGGGTGAGAAACTGCAGAAGCTGGTGACTGAGTTTGGTAAAGTGTGTGAAAGAAGAAAGTTAAGAGTAAATGTGAATAAGAGCAAGGTTATTAGGTACAGTAGGGTTGAGGGTCAAGCCAATTGGGAGGTAAGTTTGAATGGAGAAAAACTGGAGGAAGTAAAGTGTTTTAGATATCTGGGAGTGGATCTAGCAGCGGATGGAACCATGGAAGCGGAAGTGGATCATAGGATGGGGGAGGGGGCGAAAATCCTGGGAGCCTTGAAGAATGTGTGGAAGTCGAGAACATTATCTCGGAAAGCAATAATGGGTATGTTTGAAGGAATAGTGGTTCCAAAAATGTTGTATGGTTGCGAGGCGTGGGCTATGGATAGAGTTGTGCGCAGGAGGATGGATGTGCTGGAAATGAGATGTTTGAGGACAATGTGTGGTGTGAGGTGGTTTGATCGAGTAAGTAACGTAAGGGTAAGAGAGATGTGTGGAAATAAAAAGAGCGTGGTTGAGAGAGCAGAAGAGGGTGTTTTGAAATGGTTTGGGCACATGCAGAGAATGAGTGAGGAAAGATTGACCAAGAGGATATATGTGTCGGAGGTGGAGGGAACGAGGAGAAGTGGGAGACCAAATTGGAGGTGGAAAGATGGAGTGAAAAAGATTTTGTGTGATCGGGGCCTGAACATGCAGGAGGGTGAAAGGAGGGCAAGGAATAGAGTGAATTGGATCGATGTGGTATACCGGGGTTGACGTGCTGTCAGTGGATTGAATCAGGGCATGTGAAGCGTCTGGGGTAAACCATGGAAAGCTGTGTAGGTATGTATATTTGCGTGTGTGGATGTATGTATATACATGTGTATGGGGGTGGGTTGGGCCATTTCTTTCGTCTGTTTCCTTGCGCTACCTCGCAAACGAGGGAGACAGCGACAAAGCAAAAAAAAAAAAAATATATGTTAGTGAATGAGTTGCCCCTGCAGTCCAATTTAACATAAACAAACATCACATCTAGTTCACAAAAACATATATAATTAAACAAATATGTACAATCAATGTAGACTTATTGAAACTGCACCAAAAAAAAATTTTTAAAAAGATTTCAATAATAGAAAACCATGAGTTCCTTCTGTATCAGATCAAGACACTTACTGAACAAATATAGATTCTATTGTCTGAAGTTTCATTTCATTACTTCATCTAGGAATAATCACAAAATTCTCTCTAATTAGTAGATGATCAAAGCAGAACTGAATGACAAGTTCATACACGCTTTCACAATGAAAGACACAATGAAAACCAATTTAACAGAATTGGGACGTCTCAGCCAGCACTGAGGTAACTAGAAAAGTTATCAAGGGAATACCAAAGGGTCTGGAGCCATTCAGGGTCCAAGGTCCTGAGGAAATTTCACCATGTGTGTTGAAGCAGATACACTTGATCAACTTCTAGGAATAATGTTCAAGATATCACCCGAGAAAAGGAAAACGCCAACGAAGTGAAGAAGGCCGAACGTCAAACCTATTTACAAGAAAGGAGACAGTGAAGAGACGCTGAGCTACATGCCATGGCCGGTCTCAGTGATGAGTGTGGTCTGTAAGGTATTGGAGAAGGTAATCATAAAACAGATGGATGACTTTTTGCTCAGGGAAATTAACCAAGTGAGAGACAACATGACTTTCGGGAAAAATGCTCATGTGTAACACGTCCTCTTGCATTTCTGTGAGTGGGTGAACTCTGGATTAAACAAAAGAGATGGTTAAGTGGGTTGTTTGTATGTGGACTGTTAACAAACATTTATCACTGTAAGATATGTAAGGCTGATTAACAAGCTGAATCACCAGGCAGGAATAAGCGGGGAAATTTCTTCGATGAACAAAAGATTATCATCTCAGAGGGAGGGAACGCAGGACGCGTGTCTGTGAAACCTTCTCAAAATGGGATGAGGTAGCGACCTGCCCGGAGTTATCATATCCCACTAGAATCATGAAGGTGAATGTGAAGAGCTTTAACCAAACATGAGTTATCATTCTCTCGGATAAATAATCAATATGACAGCCACATGGCTTCTGTAAACTGCTAGTAATTTCACTTACTAATTTTGTCTACATAATCAATATGCAACTCTGTGTATGAGACATGATTATGGATAGCTTTAACGTGCGAAGCATCATGCATGAAGAAATTAAGTTGTTTCTTGTCCTAAACACCTAATCTATGTACCTACTGTTGTCCTGTGAATACACCACCTGACAACGCCTCATCCTTTTCCAGTATGACAAGAAATGAAGTGAGCTCAGAGGCCCAAATGTAGGTACATAAGAAACCTCTTTAGACATGAACAAGATTATATATTTATTGATGATCTGCTGGAAACATAAAGTCTTGAAATGGCACAACATTTTATTGATATTAATATATATACTTCCTCCTCATGCGTGACTGTGGGCCTCTTGATCATGAACACCATTAACATAACACATGACCTTACATTTACCATCATACCAGAAGCCTGTGTTATCTATCCACTAAGAACATAACAATACACCCCAAAATCTATCCCAATACAAATTTAGTCATGATTCATAAGTTTACTTGTATATTATGAAGTCCGTCACTACAGTGATTATAACATCACCATTATCTGTAAACAAACACTTCTATGTCTATGCAATCAAGTAAATACATCAACCCCTTTAAAACACTCAAAATTGTATCAGCCACCACCATAAGTCCTCATCAGTCAACGTCGACTACACTTTCATACCATCACTATCATTATCAGGCTCATCAGAGACAAACACCACTCCCCGGTAACTCACCTCTTCCTCAGCTTCATCATTCAAGGCAGGTTGTGTTCAGACCGAGTGTTCTGTAGATGTCACTTAGTAACTGGTCACCATCATGCCCAAGACCATTCCATTTCCCTCTGGTGTTGATGTACAAGGCCTCTCTGAATACGTCCTTCCACATCACTGCCACATAATTTGTACGTTTCAATTTATTCATCCGAATTTTGGCACATGTAGGTAATATGCATGGGTTAACACCCTTCGTAGATGCAGAGGATCTTCAGACATATATATCCTGAAGGATTACTTTACTGAACTTACATTTTCTGGCTTATTCTTCCCATACAGGGGGCACACAAACTTATCACACATCAACAACGTTTCTGATGAAACCTTTTCAAAGTGTTCCCTGTTCTGCCTCCCAGAAAAGGCCTTCACTGCTTCATTCTTCATCATGAATTCCATGGGACTGATCTTCACCTCATGCCAGAAGGAGGCAGTGTCATCGCAGCCACTATGAAGGCACGTAGTCCAGGCAAGGTTCCACACCCCTCGTATCTACAGAAGCCACTAATTCATTTACGATGATGTAACGTCGTGTGTTGTTGCTGGTGACACCTGCGCCCAGCCAACCCTGACGGTGGTACGTGGTTGAGATACGTAGGAGAGGAGAATAACCAACACATCTGTGCCATTACTTCTGATGTTGACGTTGGCTTCATGTTATACAAGGCTATGTACGTGGAACACCGTCCCTGTATCACCTTCTTCATGGTGCCATGTTAGGGTTAGCATAGGAGAACGTATGTATTGTGCTCTCATGCTGGTGAGGCAAAAGCAGTTGTTGTCTAATGCAAGACACACTTGCTGACCGACGAGCACATGAACGTAAGTCTCCTTCATCCAAGACCTGGCAGTGCGCTCTGCCATGGAGGGATAAAGATATGCGTAACGAAGTAAATGGACCTGTTCTGCCATATGACAACACAATGAGTATAACTCCGGCAAGACCAATATATATAATATCTGTATGTATAATGCATGTGTGTGTGTGTGTGTGTGTTGTGTCTGTGTGTGTGTGTGTGTGTGTGTGTCTGTCTGTCTGTCTGTCTGTCTGTCTGTCTGTCTGTCTGTCTGTCTGTCTGTCTGTGTGACTGTGTGTGTCTGTGTGTCTGACTGATAAAAGTTGAAGCCATATATCACAATGATCATTCAGACAAAAAACAAAAAAATAGTTCCAAGAAAAATGTCTTTCGCATGCAATGAGCGTGGTTGAACACCCGGTGTAATGTGGGAAATGCTCGTTGATGGTGACAAGGACAGCAGGGGACAACTGTAGATATAAAAATGGCTGGTGGCGCCCAGGAAAGGCGAACACCCACATCTCTTGCGGACGTCTGAGACGAAGGCTGCAATCAACCGGAAAACCAACTCTTAGAAAATGGCTAAAAACGAAACACCGGAAACAAGACCGGATGGTGTCTGAGAGAGATGGGAAGAACTTCTCAAGGGGAGATGAGAAGAATGTCGGGTAAAGACTTATGATAAAAACTAAAAGCAATAAAAGATGAAAATGGCGAGTTTATTATTGATCCAGACCTGGAGGAAGAGTGATAAACAACGACATGAATGTGTCACTAGAAACGCCCTTAAAGTTAGCACAGTAGGAACAATACGAAGTCATGGGATGTTGGCTTGACATTAACAATCTATCCAGTGATTTTCTAGAGCACTGAACATCTATGTCAACACCAAATTTTAGATAAATTAAGCAGAGCAAGACGGCTACATGCAGCTGACTGAGGTAAGCAAGCTATATGTCCTCATTGCTGAAAGATGACCCAGGCAAATATGAGAACTGATAGAGAATAAATCCGAAAGAGGAAGATGATCGCAACAGAGCCAGACAGACAACTGGTGGAGGAACGTCTCTCAAAGTACCTGGCACTTTGAATTTCAAGCATAGACTCTTTTTGTGGACTTGCAAACAGCCTTTAACTTGGTATGGAGATACAACTTGTAGAGATGCTTGCTAGACTGGTTAATGAATAAGAGTAATCAAAAGCCTATAAGATCCCTGCATAAGTCAAGTAAATATATCCTTTGCAAACGATAAGTGACTTCAAATAACTAGGAGAGAGACGAGTCCTGCGCGTTATCTCCACTCTCGATAACAACCTACAGGGATGACGTCATGATGACAGTATGTCATCAAGAGTCACCCATGACGACGCTTATACACACGACATCTGACACTGGGAACTGAGGTGACAGTCCTCACTGGGAGCAGGTGAAGCATCGGCTGGCTGAGACTACTGGATGATGGTGGACTTGTAAATAAGATAAAAGGAGACGGTACGATGTATGGAGGGAACAAGAGATCATACATAGCGTATTAACATCTCAGGCTAACAGGCATTTCTACAGTTCACTGTCTCAGTACCAAGGAGTTCAAAGTGTCAACACCAGTCGTTAGTAAGGATGAAATATGTGACAGAATCAGTGCGTGACATAGACAGATCCACAAGATGTATCACATACTAAAAACGCATACCACTTGAAATTATGCTTTGGGTACACCACTGTGGGAGAACTGACATTGACATACGGGGTTGACACTTGGATGGTAACCACACCTGACGAGTGGCGAGTCAGTGACAGCTTAGATGAAATCAACAGATGGGATCATGGGGAAGACAAGAACAGACGAGATCCCGAGAGAAGACC
This sequence comes from Panulirus ornatus, assembly GCF_036320965.1. NCBI lineage: Eukaryota > Metazoa > Arthropoda > Malacostraca > Decapoda > Palinuridae > Panulirus > Panulirus ornatus. Next base: position 24,268,127 of record NC_092229.1, on the reverse strand, counting down.
ACCGAATCCCCAAAGAAGACCACAGAAGGTGTCTTGAATGGAATCGCATCAGTGGGAAACTCTAACAAGCAAGGTTAAGGTGGCGGAATGATGCTGACAGTAAGAGTTGAAGAGTCATTATACTGGACATTGTGACCAGATGCAGGTTAGGAAGACTGAGGGGACTGCGTAGAGAGGAGCGTGTACCAAGGGGGAGACTGCTTGGCGTCTACGATGTCCCTCACACACAGACTGACGAGCCTTCCAGAGGCAGACCTAAGACGCACGTAAGACGCATCAGCTCCTCTGTCTTAAAGGACAGTCCCGGTGGGGCTTGAAGGGCGACGTTTGATGGTAGCCAGTAGCCACAGTCCGCTGATGTTGACACACAGTCACACGAGGGATACAAACAACGCCACGCCATCAGCAAGACGCGGCATACGCTGACCCCCAAAAGTGTATGCACGCAATTTTTAAGCGACCGAGTTGACGTCAGGAGAAAACGTCGCCTGAATATGTGTAACGTGAAGATTGTAAACGTGCGAAAATAACGAATGAATACAATGTTGCATGTAATGAAGCTTGTGTCGTTATGTGTGTTATCATCAGTATATTCATCGTACATACAGGAAACATGAACATCTCATGGTTGTCACTCAAGGCACTCCTGACGTGTATGGTGGACGTGATCATCTGCACAACTCTCAGTGGGAACCGGTTGTTGACGTGCACTCCGCCCCCCCCCCCCCCCCCCCCCCCGATACTATCACAATAAACATGATATTTACAATATTCAGCAGCCTCATCCCTCTGACCAGGAGGGTACGACCCATTAGCATGATGGTGCGACCTTTGATCTGTACGGGTCAGGTTCAAAGGTCACAACATCATAGCCAAGGTCCTTCTATTATGTTTAAGGATCATACTTACGGTACAAATGAAGTACGGCACATGCCACCACACCTGCTACAATATAGATAACGTGCGACACTTACAACACATATCTCCGCTTCCCCTACCGCCTTACAAGCTTTACTCACGTGTAGGAGACCAAGCCTGCGCGCGGCTTGAGGACCGGCTTACCGGGACACAAATATCAAAACGGAAAGCATTCCACCGGCCAAGTATTACAAGCGAGCCACCACAACGCACGGTTCTCGGCCAAACACTTTCAAAGTTCATTCATCTGAAGACAGAACTCGTCAGTACAGTTCTAGAATTTGGCGGCGATATGAAAGTAGATGAAGATCAAAGGAAGGAAGGAAGGAAAGAAGTAAGTAAGGAAGGAAGGAAGGAAGGAAGGAAGGAAGGCTGTTTCATGATGTGCAGATATTTAGATCAACAGATAAAGTGTTCGGAGACATAACTAATAGACTTTAGCGTAGACATATGTAAAGTAATACATTCAGGGTGAAATAAAGAAAAGAGTCATCAAGGACGAACATAGGGTGATTGGTAAACAACGAGCAGAAGATCTTGCAATGGTAATCAGTGTCGATCTAATACGAGCAAACCGATGCTAGAAATACGAACTATTAAGCTAAGGTCAGAAGACTCTCTGTACAACGTCAAACCAGACCACATGTAGAATACTTCAGCTCTGGTCACCAAACTTTATTAGAGACAAAAAAGTTACAGGGAACAGAAAATGGGCCAACAGGACTAATTCGTCACTTTAAGACAGAATAAGAGATCTAAAACCATTTTCTCTACAAAATTTAAGAGAGTGTGAACTGGAAAAGATTCCATATCAGTCTGATAACATTTGGTCTGTGGCTGGATTCCAAATATACAAAAAATATTTAGTGAAAACGTGTTTTCCTTATTGACAAGAGATGTCAATGAAATATCTGTCTAGCCTTGACATAAAGGTACTTACAATCTTTGCGTTTCCACTTCAGGAGTTTTGATTCCAATGCTCAACCACTCTGAAAAAAAAAGAAAAACTTATACCCACATGGTTAGTACATCTCACTTTTATCTGCAATACTATTATTTCTGACCAACTAGCCTGTCTAAGGTGAAGACATATTCGTATATGTTATCAAAATTATTTACTCAGGTCACCTCTTAGTCTCGGCGTTTTTATAGAAGATAATCCTAATTCAATGAGTCTGAGTCTGAGGCTTACTTTTGAGTGACGGGATTAGTTTGGTTGCTCTGCTCTGAATTCTCTCAAGTTCCTCTGTATCTTTGACCAGGTTTGGTGACCTTGACGTGATCAGCGTACTCTAAATGAGGTCTAACCTGGGCACTGTAAAGGGTCAGTATCGTATCCTTTGTTTTGTAGTTTACATTTCCAGCTATGGAACCTAACATCTTGTTGACTTTATTGTATGTGGCTAGGTATTGTTTGCCATATTTGAGGCCATTAATGATAAGCATTCCAAGGTTTTTTCCGCTTTAACTTCTTGTGGAGGATTAACAAGCGTCTTATACTCGTTATTTATATTTTTGACACCAAAATGCATAACTATGCATCTGCCTATATTGCAATCCACCTGCCATGTCTCTGTCCACTCTGCGGATTTATCTAAACCCTTCTGAATCTTCAGGCGAGAATGGGTTAGGTTTCCCAGTTTTGTGTTGTCGGGAAAAATTTGAGTTTCATCTGGTGTGTCCTGTTTCGAAGTTAATTGTGTGTATGACACTAGTAAGGGTCCCAGGACTGAGCCTTGTAGAACTCCACTAGACACGTGAAGCCAGTTCATCGTCCACGCTCAGGTAAGGTCTCCTGCGGCGAGAGCTTTGATTTTATATAACATTTTCCTATATGGTAATTCATCAAAAAGTGTACGAAAGTCTAAGTATATATCAAATATCAGAGGGTACTTTGGTGCCCCAGTTGTCATATATATGACGAAAAAGGTCAATCAAGTTCGTTAAACCAGGATCTATTGTTCCAGCAACCATGTTGATGGTCGGTTATTGATCCATTTTTAAGAATCTAGCTATTTTATCTCTAGTTGTTTCTAATACTTCACCTAAAACCGAATTGAAGCTAATAGTAGTTTGAGGCACATTAGTTAGCTTCCAGTCGTGAGGGACTTTCCCTTCCTGCAATGATTTTGATGATTGGAAAGGCTAATTTCCGGCTGCCTTCTTCTAGTAACCTTGAGGAGATATCGTCTGGACCAGCCGAGCAGCTCGGACTTAGTCCGTCGAGAAATAGAGGTAGAGGGAGTCAGGTATGAGAGGAGGGCAGCAGGACGTGGGTGGCAGTTTTTGATTTATCGTAAAATGTTTTATTTCTCTAACTATACATAAACAAAACTTTTCTGTGATACTGCGGGTGAGGGACACATGGCACGGGGAAAGGTGGAGGCAAGCACAGAGCGCACAGCGGATGGAGAATGTTGACACAGAAGGGCGGCAGGTGGACCCAAGTGGGCCCAGGGACCCACAGGGTCCTCATCCAGACGAGAAGAGGGGGAACAACGGTAATGGCATTAGCAGGATACAACACAAGGTGTATACTTACAGATGATTATCAGAGTGCACTCAGACATATCGTACAGAATATACTGACGCTAGCAACAATACAGAGGAAAATTAACGTATATAAGACATAAGATACACAATGTACCAAATTTAGTGGTACTGGTTATAATATAGTGCAGGTCTAAGGTACGTCAGGTACAAGATGTATGATTTACAGGATACAAAGTGATGCAGATGCTTACTGGAGACAAGTTACATGATTCAGGATACAGCTGAGGGTACAGCAAACTTTGGGTACGTCAAAAAAAATATTCTCAAGAGAATCAGGATCAGTGAAGTGGTCACAATGTTCTCGATACCTCAAGTCTTGAAGTCTTAAGTCAATGATTTTGGGCAATGACCAACACCATGTTAAACTGTGCCCTCTATCAGGAGAAGAGCTGAGCAGACGCTTGTCGCTTGTCGTGGATATATCTGTAACCATGACGTATCCTGGCAACAACAATAACACACAGCCTGGTACAGTTTCAGAATTCTCCGTGGTCGTGTTTCTTCTTCCTGAAGCGATCATGATTTTTGATGCTACAGCTACCAAGCCATCAGCATCATCTTAAAGGTTTAAGTCCTCGCAGGCCGTTGCGATGAGGACAGTCCTAATTGTAGTTCCAATTAAACCCAGCTTGGTGGAAGAGCCTGTGAGTAAAGAAACATTTCTGATGAAGTTATTAACACGGTCATACCGCATACGTACAACATATGGTCACCATATACACTGGATACCTTGAGCATTACTACAGACTTTAAGAAATGGAGAGTGAAAGCAGATGGGACAGCTTCTTACAGGCTATTTTCTCTTGCGAGTGTTGCAAGAGCTGATTTGGAGTCAGAGGGGATTAAAGCATAAGCTCGGGTTTGGACAATGTATCTCTCTGCTGTGTGAATACTACACAGTTCACAGTGGCTGGAGTTGGACCAAATGATGAGTTCTTCATGATAAGAATGTATGAGGCTGTTGGCTCTACAGATGGATTAAGTCAAAGCGGCCTCATCAATAGCCAGTAAGGATGCATCAGTAAGTTTAAGTTGGGTACAGTAAGTTTAAGTTGGGTATTGTCATGTTCATGAGCACCCTGTCTACTTGTTGACATAATTCCCTGGAGGACATGAGGACTGAGCTGGTCAGTAGGATAATACCCAGTTCTCATGGTCCATGGCAGCAAGAGAGGAGCATGAAGTTTGCATCAGATCCCGCAGTAGCCATACTATCCACGTACCGAGATTAAGCCACTTACAGTAGGCTGGTGGATGGCGGTGGTGGTGAGGGGGAGGAATGATATCATGTTGGATGTCGGGGTCATTCATAACCTGCAGTAGGTGTAGTGCAACGCTGGTAGTGGATGTAGGGTTTCTGATCCACGGGGCACTGAAGATAACACTGAGTCCCTTGATACATTTAGGGACTGAGGGAATTACTAGTTCATTCCTTCTACTGCTTCCAACTCATGCAAAATCATTTAAGGTCGGTGCTCATCATCTTGAGACGTCTGGGGATGGAAATGGCTCCTGAAGAATTCTAGATCCATGTTTTGGGTCTCGATCTCTTAAATGAAACGAGGCAGTAATGAGGCACTGCAGGAAGCAGCCGCCTGATCGTGCTTTCTGAGCGTTCAGTGCGCTTAGAAATCCCATGTGTACCCACATATTTTGCTTCCGGGAGAGACTTCGGGCATTTTCCTCCTCTGAAAGGCAAGAGCCAATCATCTTGAAGCATAGGTCGAAGAAATACAGTGCTAAGAAGCGAAATTTCCAAAGTGAATTGATAGCTTGGAAGAGTAAAGAAAGAACATCGTTCTCTCATGATAGCCTGTGGCACACTGAGGCGGGTTACTGTTTGTTTGTTAGCTCGTCGAACTGCTATTGATCAGACACGGGCCTTCGCCTGCTGGCAGCCCATTCCCTGGGTTAGGTAAAGTCGCGGGTATTTTGTCGAGGGGATGGACGTAAAGCAAGGTCGGTCTGTTCAATGCCTTCGAAAATGCATGGATTACTGGTGCTCACACCGTTAGAAACACAATTCTCAGCGACCAAAGCACGACGATTTCACCATGAAAGCGTCATATGCTGGTACCCACGAGAAACCTTAGTCGTGTATCGCCTTTAAAGATGTTCACACAGACTAACACCACGAGATAGGAATAACTTATTCAAATGAAGAACAAACTTCCATCTTGCAAGGATCAGATATCGTAAATTCATCGGAAAGATTGGCTATATGGTTAAAGTCAAACAGACAAGCACTACTGTCAACGAGCAGAGCGTAGTATACGAGATACCGTGTAGTGGATGTCATGCCGTTTGTTTTAGTGCGTTGGGACGTGCTCGGCAGAAAAGACTGTATGAACATAGAACGGACGTGCGTCTGCATAGAGCATCTAACTCGCTTGTACACAGGAGAAGAATGCGAACACTTGCCGAGATGGCGAAAAGCCAGAATAATCCAAAAAGGCTCTCATAAGGGGATAAGTAAAGCTGTTGAGGCTGCATATATACATATACCAACATATATCGTAATAGATCAACGAGAAGGATTCCTCTCCTTGTCAATAGCGGCGGGAAAACTATAAGTGACGTCATCGAAGGAGGTGAAGCCAGCAGTCGACCCCAGGTAATCAGGGGCAGACCCGTATAAGCGCCCGGCAAGACAGAAGTTTGTTCACTAAACAATGCATTCTTCTTCTCTCATGTCGTGAGTATGTGTTAACAAAGCTTTACACCGAAACCTAACAGAGTAAAATTTCAGCTCCATCATGTGTTTTTCAACCACCCTTATCCCTTTTTTTCTCTTTTTTCCAAAAGAGGGAACAGAGAAGGGGGCAAGGTGAGGATATTCCCTCAAAGGCCCAGTCCTCTCTTCTTAACGCTACCTCGCTAACGCGGGAAATGGCGAATAGTTTGAAAGAAAAAGAAAGAATATATATATAGTTAGAGTATTCTATCATATTCGTTTTGGTTATTCTTTTATTACAAAAATCATGTTAACAGTCGGTCATTGGTTTACTACAGTCTAAGAAATTCAGCAATCTTTTCCCCAGTCACTATTTCTTACATTTGATCTCAGACCAAAGTAAGGCTTGTCAACACGGTAGTCTGAAGTGCATTCCGTCCATCTGCCTCTGAGAACGCTGGTGTTACGTGTAAAGCCCTTCAGTCACTCGGTACGTTACGGTCAAGTTTGGCATTTGTTGAATGTCTGTCGTGATGGGGAAAAAGCTGCCGGTCGGCCTACTTCTCTCAACACGTCAGGGAGCGTCGATATATAAAACTTTGTTGATGGCGGTCTCAGACAGGTAACCTCTGACTTCTCCGAGTCCCTGGCCTCTAACGCAAAGTTCCGATAGTCGTCCAGGGATGTGGACCCTGTCTGCAACCTCATGCATGTGCTGGTGAGCCAAGTGTTAAACAAAGCCACAGCGCAAGAGATGATGATATTGCTGTGAGATGAGGAACCTCTGTCTACTGAGGAGTGAAGGATCTGGGACCTGATGGGACGTGAGACAGGTCGAGATGGTCGGAGTTCAGCCTGGGTGTACGCAGGATGGTAACGTGGGTCCAGGCAAGAGAAAAGGACTCCTTGCGGAAGTTTCACGTTGAGGAGATCAAGATGGACACCACCGGGAGATTTCAGATTCTTCAACCCTCCCTCCCCAGGTGCAGTGGCCTGCGAGAGGTGCAAGTTGTAGTTCTGGCTTGGGCGGCAGACAGGATATGGGTAACAGACAAGGTGTGGGTGGTGAGGGTGGCAGGCAAAGTGTAGGTGGCGGGGTGTGGTAAACAGGGTATGGGTGGAAGACAGGGTGTGAGTGGTGAAGGTGGCAAATAAGGTATGGGTGATGAGGCTGGCAGACAGTGTGTGGGTGGTGTGGGTGGCAGGCAGGATGTGATTAGCAGATAGGGTTGGGGGTGAAGAAGGCAAAGTGTGAGTGGTAGGGGTACTAGGAAAGGTGCGGAGGTGGCAGGTATGGGATGGGTGGCGGGGGCGGCAGGTATGGGATGTGTGGCGGGCGTGGCAGGTAGAAGGGTGGGTGGCGGGTGGTAAGAGCGGGAAGGCAGCTAGGATGCGGGTGGTAGGCATTCAGCAGGGTGCGGGTGGCGAGGGTGGCAGGCAGGGTGTGGGTGGCAGTCAGGGTGGCGGGTGGTAGGGGGCAGCAGCTGTCTCGGTCGGGCGGTACAACTTGTTGCTGGTGGGGCCCAGGTGGTGGGGGGCACTTGTTGCGTCGCACGCTGCCACAATCACGACGACATTCCGCCTCCAGCGGCCGGTATAGCCTCAGTACCCCGCGCAGGGTTCCCCCTCCTATGGTACAACAATGACAGGTGCAGCAAGTGGTGCCGTGAGTCGGAGCAACGGGGATAGGCGGCCGTGTCCTGCGAGGGTGGGTGGTGAGCCAGAGACGGAGGGAGAGGGAGGGAGGGAGCCGGCGGCGCCCGCGCCTCGGCCGCACTTGTTGCTCGGGTCGCCTGTTGCTCCCGCTGCCACCCCGTCGCTCTCACCACTCTTTTCCTGCAATCTGTCTCCCTGGCTTTATAATACCTAAATGATGAATCTGAATCTTGATGTCATGAATCTGGTCACAATGGTTGGAGAATACGTCCATAACACCTGGTAGGAAGGGTCGGGTACCGCCAGGAGGATTACCTGTTGCCGCCCCCAACCTGTTGCTGGGACAGGCGGCCGCCCCCGCCGCCCGCCACCACCCGCCCCCCGCGCGCCGCCCAGATGGCAGCGCTACGTACATATTCTCTCTAATTTGAAAGTCTCTTGTAAACCTACGCTGCACGTCAAAATTTTGTTCCGTTTTAACCATTAAACCAACATCTGTTTAAGGTTTAGCTTTCTTGCTTTGCCAAGCACGACACAAAAACAACACTTCAAATTTTCTTTAATAATTAGGTTTGATTGATCAATATCGGCTAGTACTGCCTAGTGTTGGTCACAATGATCAAGGGATTACCTAGGATTGGTCTTAATCTTTTCGTCAGAACCATTTGGTTAGCTCTTGTCCAGTTGTGGTCTAAAGTGTATAAAACTATTTAAGTCCTGGTCAAAACTATTCCCACTGGCGAGTGTTCACAGCTTTCTAGGTCCCATCACTCTATAGGAGAAAACTATCTTTAATTGCCGAGGTGTCAGTAGAGGTCAATTACTGCCTCTTGCAAGGCAAAGCTTTCCACTGTAGCCTACACTGTGACCGAGCAGACCACCACCACCACCATGTCACTGGTAATTAAGACTACCAGTCTTGATCAGGACGCATGGTACTGCTAAGCGTTGCTCGCTACGAGCCTCGTGCTCTACAGCCTTGGTAGAACATGTATGGTGCAGAGTCAGGCCAGAGCTATGTGTCACTGTGTAGTTATGGCCAAACTTACATGTGGTTACTGTCTAGTCTTGACCAAAGCTATGAAGTACCTTCTAGTCTCGGCCCAAGCCGTGTAGTTAGTGTCGAGTCTTGGCCAAATCTATGTAGTGCCATTGAACCTTAGACATATCTATGTAGCAACTCTTTAGTCTTGGCCAAATCTATGTCTTACTATCTAGTCTTGGTCAAATCTAAATATACTCTCCAGTCTCAGTCATTTGTGTGGTAATGACTAGTCTTTGCCAGCCGTGTGTACTACTGCCTAGTTTTGGCCAGAGCTAATGGTACTGTTTAGTCTTGGCCAAGCTATGTAGTGCTGCATGACCCGAGCCAAAACTATACTAAAAGTTACTATTAATCTAGATCAGAACTGTGTACTACTATATAGTCAGGTGGCTAACACTTTGCATGACAATTTAGTCTTGGCCAATCTAGTCTGGTGTTGGCCAGAACAATCTGATGCAGTTTAGTTTTGTCCAGAAGTACATATTACAATTTAGTCTTGGCCAGACCTAAGGGTGTGCAGTCTTGGCCAAATCTATGTCTTACTATCTGGTCTGGGCCAAATCTAAATATACTCTCCAGTCTAGTCGTCGTTAGATCCAACTAATGCGGCCTAGTACTGGCCAGAACTGAGCAATACCATCTAGCATTGACCACAACTATATAGTGTCGTCTAGCCTGGGCCACAAGTAGCTAATACCGTCTGGGCTTGGCAAAAATCCCGTTTTACCTCTGACTCGGTCATAACATCTGCAGAATACAACCCATCCAATATGATTATTTGATATCTCAGGTTTAAGGGGATTATTTCTTATATAAATGTAATGATAGTATAGTCATATCATCACCATTATTATTAGTATTATCATTATTATTATTATTATTATTATTATTATTATTATTATTATTATTATTATTATTATTATTATTATTATTGTTATCATTATTATTATCATTAATACTAATAGTAGTAGTAGTAGTACTAGTAGTAGTAGTAGTATTGCTATCATCTTTATTATCATTATCTATTAAAAGTATTGTTAACAAGGAGTTCCTGGTTTAGAAAAAGTTGCATACATAAGTTTACGTAGTTCGGGCTAACAGCGGCACGTGATAACTATTGACAGCCGCGCGAAGAAGAGGTGTTAGAAGCGAGTGCTGGGAGGGTGCAGCAGGTGGGATGTCTGACCATTTCTCGGTAGAGGCAAGAGTAAAAGTTTATTATGATTTCAGAAAAACAGGATAATGAGATGTACGAGAAAGAAGTGAGGAGAGTGAATGAGCGCGAAATAGAGGCCTGTATGCAGAGACTGCAAAAGAGATCGAGTGAAAAGTGACAAAGTGAGAATAAGGGAACCATGGGAGTGAAAGGGTGAGAATTACTTAGGTAAGCAGTACTTAAATGTGCGGCTGAAGCGTAGCATATGTAAACATGGGATGTGAGTATGTGCAACAGGGTAGTGCAAGTGACTGGAAATTGTACAGAAGAGATCATCAAGAGATCAAGATGAAAATACCGGAGATGAAGACAGGGCAGGTGAGACATTAGGTTACAATGTGTCAGTGAACTTCAGGGAAAATCAGAAAATGATACGAAAGGAGATAATTAGTCTGAGAAGGAGGAGGAGGAGAACTAGAGAGCAAACGGGAGCAACAGTAAAGAGTAGATGAGTAAAAAAGAAGGTGAAAGACAGATGAAATCATGATAATTATCAAGTACTGTTGTGTCATACATGAATGGTGTTGAATGTGCTGTGTCTGGGCAAAGGTGGTGTGTGGAGTGAATCAAGGGTTTGGTGGAAAGAGAGGAGGTGGTGAAAACTTTATACAAGATGATGTGTGGCAAAATGGTTGGAGTGGATGAAACTGCAGTCAAGTTTCTCAAGAACGGGTGTGGGTGTTGGTGATTGGTTTGTCCAGCTTTTCAACGTTAGTATGGCCCAAGATGAGGTGCGTGAGGACTTAGCAGAATGTATACGGAGCACCCGTATGTAAAAGCTACGACGAAAAGTGAATGCTCGACTTACAGATGGATGAAACTGATGAGTAAACCTAGTAAGGTGTATGGGAAAGCGTTGACTGACAGAAAGGTGGTATGCATTGCGCATCAGGTTGTGGGTGGCAAGCTACCTGATGCAGTATGAAGTGAGTGTCGGTGGGTCTACGTCGAGGCTCTGGGATGTCACCATGACTTTAATCTGTTCGTGGACGCAGAGGAGAGAGATAGAGGGTACATGCAAAGGTCTTGGTTTACAGTGTACCAGGGGAAAAGGGGACTGGAATGTGAATCAGCTGCTGTTTGCAGACTACATGGCTTTGCGACAGACTCGACAGCGAAACTCCAGAAGCCGGAGTGTGAATATGAAGTGAGTGTGAAAAAAGAGAGAGGAAAGTAGATGTGAAGAAAAGTAAGGTAAGTGAGGTGTAGTATGAGGAGCGAGAATGGTTTCATTGTGAATCTGAACGGTGAGAGCTTGGTGGAAGTGGGAGTGGAAAGGGGGATGATATGAGTCACAGGGTGGGAGCGGGGGCTAAGGCCCAGGGTGCACTGTGGAGTGTGCAAGTGTCACTGTTTGCTGTAGAAAAGATTGGTATGTTTAAAATTATATTAGACCCGCCGTTGCTGTATGGCTGTGAACCTCGGTCTATGAGTACAAAAGAATGCAAGAGAGCGGTTGAGTTGGAAATGAACTGCATCACGACAAGGTGACAGATGGGTTGAACCTGCAAGAAATAACAGAGAAAAAATGACTTGTGGCGGTAAGCTTGCAAGTAAAATACATTCAACATACACACGATAGATACACATGGTACGGACACAGAAGGGGTCTCATATGACGGGTCGCATGCAAGGTGTGCGGTATGACAGTATTGTAAGGGGGCTGATCAGATCACATGGTAGTAAGGTTAGGGTTACACGGGAGACGATGTAGAGACAGTGATATGTATGTAGAAAAAAAATGAGGAGAGTGATAAAGACGAGGAATAAACGGCTGAAATGTATTTTCCAGAAGGTGAATTAAAACATGAGATGACCCGAAACAGTTCAGGGCAAGTCTGACATGACGTAGAGGTAATCCAACACCACATTATTGGAGGCTGCCAGGGAAGGTGTGCAACAGGAGTAGCTTACTTTGTGGTGCGATATGTACAGCATGGTGGAATGAAGAGTTATAGATGTTGCTGGAAGGGGAAGACAAGAGGGTGAAGAGATTGCTGAATCCGCCAGAAAATAGTGAAGAATGGAAGACAGTGAGTGGAATTCATAGCAACGAAAAGAAGAGCTGAAAGTATGGTCTATGCCAATTACAGGAAAGCAAGTGAAGATCTCAGAAGAAAAATCAACCAGACTTTGAAAGTGACAACAAACAAATTGTTTTGAAAGGAAGAAAATAAGAGAGGAGGAAAGGCCAGTGTAAGGGTAAAGTTACGAACAAAATACGAGGTTTGCAAGAGATGGAGAGAATGCTACTGGAAAATAATGTGAGAGGATGGTGAAAAAGACATTTCTCTTGGTACAAGAGGAATGAAGGTAGAGAAAGTGAGCAGATGGCATGTGGGAAAGGAAGAAAATACAAAAGAAGAAAAAAATAAGGGCAATAAAGTTCTTCAGGAATGGAAAAGGTGGAGGTATAGCTGGAGTGGCAAGCAAGATGGTGAAGGGTGAAACTGCGGCAGAGTGGAGCTGGAAAATGTGCACAGAAGTGCGAACATAAGGCGTAACTGGTCCACTCTGTCAAAGAAATGGAAGCAAAAGTAAGTGTAAGGATTATAGAGAAATTAGTCTCCTTGACATAACTGAAAAGACAGAATGGTAAGACAGCGAACGACCGAGCTAAAAGGATCAGCGAACTCATTGTTAGCGAGGCACAGGTGGTCTGAGAAAGGGAGGCGGGTGTACAGATCAGATTTTTGCTTTTTTCACATGTAGCCGCAAAAGTTTTAAGGAAAGCGGAGGTGCATCATCAATGCATCTGGAAAAAAAGCATTTGTGGGAGCTTTGACTTTATATGGTGAGCATAGAAGACTCCTGATATTGTTAAGAGCTTTTACGATGGAAGTAATGTATGTGTGAGTAAGAGTGGGATGAGGACGTGGTCTGATGTACATAGGGTGAGGGAGGGTGCCAAGATTCCGTGACGTTACAATGGTTCTCTAATATTTCTATGGATCTGAGAACAGTGTGTGATCAATGATGATGATGCCTTACAATGGAAGGTGTCGCTGCTGTTGTATGCAAATAATGCTGTGGTTTGTATGCAAATAATGCTGTGGTGTTGGCTAACTCAGGGGAGGAGTTAGAGAGAATGGTGGGCCGGCTCAATGACGTGTGAGGGAGGAGGATGCTCTACAGTAAATGCTAATCAAAGCAATAAGGAAGAAGGTGGCGGAAAGTAAGACTCATGCAAGGGAGAAAACCTTGACCTCCAGCAAAGGTTTTGGCGAATATGGAAGAATCTTGAGAGAGGAGCACGTGACCCTGCGCTGATGTAGGTCTCTGAAACCCAGCTACGTACGTGCGTAGGTCAAGACGAAAAATGATATGAAATCAGTATAAATGGATGATCGGCCAAGTACGGTTACAATTAGTAGCACAGGTAGAATGAAGAAGATTATGTAGCGTGAAGAAGCCCTATGACCAGGAGCAAGGATGAGTCGTTTCCGATGATAAGGTTATGAAGAAGAACTCATGGCAGATGATACAGTGGTTAAGATGATACATAGCAAAATTTATGTGATATCTTATGTGGTTTTTTTAAGTGATATATTATGGTTTTATTCTTATCATTCTTATATACTCTTTAACCTTCAATTGAGCATCTAAGCATAATTTTATTTTGTATCATGTATGCAATTTGACAATCAAGATATCTAAGAATAAAGTACACCCAACAGATCAAATAACTGTACCTATAGGTCAGCTGGATTTCAAAATGAACACTACGACTCCTGTTGGTCAGCGTGAATGTGAGTTGCATTTCTTAATCATTATGGAAGCTGCTCTGTACAGTACTCTCGAAGCTAGAAAATGGGTAAGTTGAACCATAACTGAAAACATGATACTCTACATTATATACTTTGTTTTATTCACTCAGTGAAAGAGGGGCAAGTAATATATATATATATATATATATATATATATATATATATATATATATATATATATATATATATATATATATATATATATATATATACATTATCTCTGGGGCTAGGGGAGAGAGAATACTTCCCACGTAGTCCCTGCTTGTCGTAGAAGGCGACTAAAAGGGGAGGGAGCAGGTGGCTGTAAATCCTCCCCTCTTTTTTTTTTTTTGATTTTCCAAAAGAAGGAACAGAGAAGGGGGCCAGGTGAGGATATTCCCTCAAAGGCCCAGTCCTCTGTTCTTAACGCTACCTTGCTAACGCGGGAAATGGCGAATAGTATGAAAGATATATATATATATATATATATATATATATATATATATATATATATATATATATATATATATATATATTATCCCTGGGGATAGGGGAGAAAGAATACTTCCCACGTATTCCCTGCGTGTCGTAGAAGGCGACTAAAAGGGGAGGGAGCGGGGGGCTGGAAATCTTCCCCTCTCGTTTTTTTTTCTTTAATTTTCCAAAGCAAGGAACAGAGAAGGGGGCCAGGTGAGGATATTCCCTCCAAGGCCCAGTCCTCTGTTCTTAACGCTACCTCGCTAACGTGGGAAATGGCGAATAGTTTGAAAGAAATATATATATATATATATATATATATATATATATATATATATATATATATATATATATATATATATATAGAAGGAAAGCTGAGCTGCCAATCTAAGGCAAGACACTAGAGTATTGGTCAAAATCCTTCGTCCGTTGTGTCGTATCGTCTGACGCAAAAATGTAAGGATAGTTTTTTACCTGGTGTGCAAGAAGAGATGGCTTGCGAGCGAGAGAGAGATAGATAGAGGCAGTGAAAGAACTGATTACGGCGAGAGGATAAGTCAGACGAAGCACCGGAAGAATGATTGGGGATCGCATACAATGGTGACATTTTGTCTATGGATGTGTTATGAATGGGGACATGGCTCTCATTTGACGAATGTAATTAGTCTTAAAAGAGGGAGGGGAGGCTTTTACAAGTAAGTCCATGTCCCACTTTTACCCACCGAGCCTGGGTTGGGGGAATGTGTGAGTGATGTTACCGAGGTCGTATGTACCAAATGCTTATCGTTAGAGTAGGAATGAAGATAATGATATAAGATATATAGACAGGAGGACAGATATACGCAGAGATAACGTACTTATTAACATGGGAATTAAGGACTGTAAATGATCTTAAGATGGGTGATCAGTTAACTTTAGGTATAACTACAAGCTCAACAAAGCAGCTAACATGTCCAGGGTCTGAACGTCCAGTACGAGTTTGCAGTTTTCAGCAGTTGGCAGCCAATCAGCAGCGCGGCCAGAGCCACACCCCCCCGGCTCGGCCAACCACGCCAATACACCCACTCCTGACTCCCCCACACCCCACTACAGCCTCCTCCCACCACCAGCTCTCTGAAAATATATTCATCAACCGTAAATAGATCTGGGTCGTGGATTTTCTTTTTCTTTCTTTCCTTCTTTATTACACCTTGCCTTACTGTGCTGACTCTCTCGTAATGATCAGTAGTAATAACATACACGTCTTGGACTTCACTCATGTTGGGCCACCTAGAACTTGATAAACATATACAATATTTTCATCATAAAAAGAATCATTCATTATAATGAACCGATGTATGTAATTTATGACAGATGGATAAATCATAAAGCGGCTGTAAGTAAATTATGACGAAAGTATATTATAAAACAAGCGGTTCCCTCAGTTTGTAGCCACGCCGAGGAAGCTGCAACATTCAACTGTCAATAATTCATCATTTCCTTGGCAGAATAGAAATCAGTGGCTGTAGGCAAATGGGGCTGCGTCGGGAATATGTTAGATATGAAGAGGCAAGTGGTGTGGTTGTATGGGTGAACCACTAAACAATGATGGCATTCCGCAATTCCCCGACGTTGTTGAGGGAACCTCTGCCAAGCGTAAGTACTAATCCAAAGGTCAAAGGTCAGCTAGACAGCGTCTGCATTTAGATGATTCTTTGACGTGTGTGACGTAATTTTTGGTCCTCGGCAGGAGCTAGGAGACGACGGCTCGAAGGGCCCAAATCTGTTAGTGTTGCAAAGTTGCAAAACTATGAATCGCTAGAGTTCAAACATGTAACATGTTACGTAACTTTACCTCATTTGTGTAAGATGAGGCTAGGCGACCATCCCTATGTTATCCAAGACGCCAATACTGTAACGAGTATGAGGTTTTATTGGTTCACTTTCAACATCTGAAATTAGATTGATTATTGACAGACATGGATTGACCCCTTGCGAACCACGGGGCGACCCTTGAGCGTGATGGCCGAGGTCGTAAGCCAGTCTATCGTACCCATGGGTCGTAGTGTCGTACTGAAGAGATGACTGTACCGTCGTGGTCAAGGGTCGTAGTGTCGTCGTTCATGGGGGTCAAAGATGGAAACCAGAGGTAAGTGTCAGGTGTGGCGGCCCTGGTCTGACACACGGCAATGTCCACCACAACCCTCCTGCCCCGCCACACACGTCACGTCCGCCACAACCCTCCTGCCTCGCCACACACGTCACGTCCACTACAACCCTCCTGCCCCGCCACACACGTCACGTCCACCACAACTCTCCTGCCCCGCCACACACGTCACGTCCACTACAACCCTCCTGCCCCGCCACACACGTCACGTCCACCACAACCCTCCTGCCTCGCCACACACGTCACGTCCACCACAACCCTCCTGCCTCGCCACACACGTCACGTCCACCACAACCCTCCTGACTCGCCACACACGTCACGTCCACTACAACCCTCCTGCCCCGCCACACACGTCACGTCCATCACAACCCTCCTGCCTCGCCACACACGTCACGTCCACCACAACCCTCCTGCCTCGCCACACACGTCACGTCCACCACAACCCTCCTGCCTCGCCACACACGTCACGTCCACCACAACCCTCCTGCCCCGCCACACACGTCACGCTTGATGGCTTGCGTGTTGCTCGCTTGGGATGACTGGGTGATGCTGCTGCAGTTTGCTCAGCGATGAAGAAATTCTTGGAGATAACTGTCTCTCATCCAATGTTAAACTGTCCGGATATATGCGCTTGGCAGACCACCAATTGTATTCAACTGATTGTTCGGTCTAGTAAGTGCTGTAGTGCCAGGAAATGATGCTGGTGAATGATGGTAAGGTGTATGCAACCCTCATCATCTAATCCGGCATACGCCCTCTATTGTCGTCCCAGCCACTATATGTCTCTCCATAATTGGGAGCAGAGTTTCCTTTGATCTCTCACAGACGCGCTCTGTCCACAATCTTCCTGGGTCTAGCTCAACCCTTCCTCGCACCTGACCGCCTTCCTCAGCCTGCAGTACACTACTCTGGTACACTTTCGTATGGAACGCTTTCACTCATCCCCCTCAACATATTGTTTACCGCTCCACAAAATGCAATCATCGTGCAGAGATCTCCCGCAAAACTTGTGATAACAAACATTTACTTGTCTCGCCTCGTCTCTCGGGCAGTACTCACAACTTCGTACGTCAAACAATAAAAAGAACTTCGGTTGTTTTTCGAAGAAGTTCTCATGAAAAAGAAAAATCTTACTCGTGACTGAATGTTGTCAGTCTTCAGTGTATGATACTGTTGTTTGTTCGAGGTCTTGATGAGTGTGTATACTCCAAGTGCTGGACGATCACATTCATCAAATTCGTCAGGAATGAGAAGTCTCCCCAGCGACGTGTCGTCCCCGCCCGAGTCTGATGTGTCTAGAAAGACTTGACTGTCATCGTCCGGGTCAGACGATCACTGAGGGAAGAGCACATGATACTGGACACCTCTTGGATGAACACCAGCCACCATCAGTGTCATGATAACTTGAGGATTTCATCTACGTGCATCCGGCAGCCTTACCTCCAGAGCAGCGAGTGCCTGGCTCAGGCATCCTGCTGTATGGAACTAGATTATCTGATGTTATGAAAGACCATGAGCAGTAAACAAGGAGCTAGTCTCGTATTCACAACTGAACGTCATAAATCGTTATGACCAACACATTATAACGTCATTAAAACGCTATTATATTCAATTAGCAAACAGACATACATTCGAGAACCGATACAATTATGTTTCATGAATTCCCTTTGTAAAAGAAAAATGAAAATACATTCCACCTATATTCTATTCCTCATATCTCTCTATACCAATTGCATCATTTAGGCACATATGAATATTATAATACCGCTCGACAGTACCAGATTTTCTTCATGATTACATTATGATAATATACCCACATGCGTTGGTTCCTCCCGGTGAACCCAGCCTAGACCAGACACTTGGGGGAACAGGTTACGTATCCCACGGGTCTTCCATCTCTCGTATATGATTATCTTGTTTTTACTGGCCCTAGTAGAGGCCAGCAGCAGCAGGCCATTAGCACTGCCGGGAGCGCTGACACCTGTGTGACACCCAGGGGTGACACCCGTCCTTACCGCCTTCAGTGAAGGCCAATAATGAAAATGACAACTCTAGAAACAACGTCTTATCTGACACCACGTCTTATCTGACACCACGTCTTATCTGACACCACGTCTTACCTGACACCAACTTTCATCAACAAAGTGATGGATAAGATCACGCTAGATCATACGTCACTCAATACAATGTAAACAAGCGTCTGCTGTGTCAGGGTAGACATCCCGCGTTAGTAAGACTTTAAAAACCCTTTAGTCACTTTGAATATGAAGTGACTCAAAAAAACACCATCGAGATAAAGTGGAGTTACAAAACTGCCTAAACTGTTCCGATCCTGTATAGTTTCCACACTCAAAAATCTTGTTAGTGTTCGCCGAGAAGGTAGGTTTCGATGGAAACTTGATGGTACCGATGTCTCTGTCTCAACGTGAAGGCGGTCAAGCAGTTTGTATGTAAGTCATCCACTTGTTCAGTATCGTGTTCGACCCGTGTGGGCCCGACACCTCGCGGGCCCATCGTGGTGTCAGTACGGCTCACAGCGGCACCAGACGGTGGCCAGAGATGGCAGGGGTGGTGTGCACGTCTCACGTGGGGTGGACACCAGCAGATAGCTATGCAGTCCAGTAGACCTAGCCTTAGACAACCTCGTAGTCCAAGCCTTAAGTTAATCTATTAATCTAAGCCTCAGACAACCTCGTACTTCCAGGCTTTGGCTTTCTAGTAGTCCAAGGCTTAGTGTCTCGTAGACCACGTCTCAAACTGTCTATAAGAGACATGAAAGAGTTACCGTAGCTGCCATATTACAGCATTTTTAAGCCATTCTGTCAGCACTGTTAGAATCATGGCATGTTAAGGTTCTGTCCCATAGTAATCAGAACCCCGGGCATGACACACAGTTATCCTGATGGCGTCCGCCACACTCTACACTGCCTGTACGGGGCGTCGTAGTGGTGTACAAGGTACAGTGTTTCCGAGTAACAAGGACTGTAGACGCAGCTGTGGCCTGAGGTTTATTCCATGTGATTTTTTTATTAGAGCATTTGATTCTCTTTCACTTATGAATTTAAATTCTCTTGACTGTGCGGTACTACGTCTATCCTAGGGCAGCCATCCATCTCTCCTTAGGGTATCCCAAATACTTTCCGAATACCCTCACAGAACACAGATTGTCTCCAGTCTACTCTTTGTCTTCCTGATAGAAATAACTCTCAGCAGAAAAGCCTTCCGCCCAACATCTGTGAGTATCTGATGAACATTATATAGTTAGCTACAAGTGAATATAGGACATTTCTAATATACGTTATACCTCAAACTGTATATGATATCCAGCAAGGTCTTACACCGACCCTCATGAAGTAAGACTGTCTTTCCCTGGAGCCACGAAGTGTAAGGTTTCCTGTTCTATCATAATTCCAAACTGAGCATCCTGGTTTCTATGTGTGAGGAGAACATCAAACGGGCCAGTATTCGTCCACTTTCGGTCGTGATCACAACAGCCGAAGATACATTTTCTTTCTTGTAAATGGCGTCTGATGAATACAGACTGATGGATGATTCACAAATAAAAGAGGTAGGGGAGAGTGGCTATGTCTGAAGGTCCACAATACCAGAGTAAGGAAGAACTGGACGACATATGGGAAGGAGTGGAGGGAGGGTGATGGCTGTCATGCATCACCTTTATATAAATGTAATATTTACGACTTACATGGCTTGGGCTTTGATAGTGGTCCCACAGGTGGCAGCGGGATAACCAGACCCATGTTGGGAGCCTCCATCAAGTGGTGGCGGGGGGGAACCAGACCCATGTTGGGAGCCTCCATCAAGTGGTGGCGGGGGGGAACCAGACCCATGTTGGGAGCCTCCATCAACTGGTGGCGGTGGAAGGGGGGAGCCAGACCCATATTGGGAGCCTCCATCAAGTGGTGGCGGTTGGGGGGTGGGGGGCAAGACCCAGGCTTGGGAGCGTCCATCAACTGGTGGTGGGAAAAACCAGACCCATGTTGGAAGCCTCCATCAATTGGTGGCAGGGGGGGGTGGGGACCAGACCCATGTTGGGAGCCTCCATCATCCGACACAGGTCATTACTCAGTACGTGAACTCGAAGATTAGAGTGTAATCTGCACGCTGGTGTTCACTCGGGATTAATAGCGGTAAAATACATAAGCTACTTAGTGTGGACTGAAGCCTCGGGATGCTGTGAATGTGTGTCTGAAAGAGAGAGAGCAAGAGAGATGCACACGCTCGCCTGGGCATGTCATGAGTGTATTACTTGTTCGTGCGTGAATGTGTATGCACATACACTTGAGTGTTCTTAGGATAAATATATATATATATATATATATATATATATATATATATATATATATATATATATATATATATATATATATATACTTGTTCGCCGTTCCTCGTGTTGAGAGGCAGCGCTTGGAACAGTCTCCAACGGACTTCATATATTCATATCTACTCTTTATCTGTTACACATTAGGCACCAGACAGACTTCATGTCCACAGCCAAGCCCCACAGATCTTTCTGTGGTTTCCCCTGACCGCCCCATATACCCTGGTTGAGCCTCCTGATAGCCCGTCGCTCCCTGTAAACCACATCGCTCCAATTCCCTCTATCCAGCGTACGCCTCACACCCTCCTAAATGTTCAGACCCCGATCCCTCTATCCTCCCACCTCTCCCTTTTCTTAGTTCCCTCCACTACCGACATGTATATACCCTTTCAGCCTGCCTCTCCTCCCTCTTCCTCTCCCTATGTCCAAAGGGTTTCAGCAAACCCTCTTCAGTTTCATACCGTGCTTATGAAGACACCTCTATCGTACCGTCTCACATCCTATTCAGTCAACCCTCCTTACACCACATATTCATCAAAAACATCTCGCATCGAAGATATCCACCACCCTCTCCCGATTTTTTTTTTTTTTTATCTAGGACCTACGTCTTACATCCATACAAGGCACCGCTGGGGCTACTAAATCATCAAATAAATTCACCTTTTCCCTCACAGATAGTGACCTCTCTTTCCACATACTTTTCAGTGCCCCTAGGACTTTTGCTACTTCAACTATCCTATGGCTCACACCAGCTCCCATGGTTCCATCCGCTGTCATATCCATTCCTAGGCATCTAAAACCACTTCCTCCAGGTTCTCTCCATTTAAAACCCATACTCCAACCAACCATCGTCTCTCCAATGCTGAACTTAACAACCTTACTTTTATGTGCATTAACTCTCACGTTTCTCCTTTCACACACGCTCCCAAACTCGGACACCAGCTTCTGCAGTTTTCCACTCGAATCTGCAGCCAGAGCAGTGTCATCAGCAAACAGCAACTGACTCACCTTCCAGAAGTATAAAGACCTGTCCCTCTCTCCTAAACCCTTGTATTTACATCCCTTAACATCCCATTCATAAACATATCAAACACCCATGGTGACGTCAATATCGAACACTAAGGGCGAGGTGTTGTCAATGTCGGATCCATGGCATATGAAGCAGTCAAGGTGGGGCTTCACTTTGAGTGGTAACTTCTGTTGTCTTGCATCATTGTACGTGACAGCAAGAGAGTGGATGTGTGTAGTTAGAGTCTGTTCCAAAGGCAAAAGAAGCAACTGTTTATTATCACTGTTATCATTATTATCATTATCATCATCATTGATATATTCATTATTTTATTTTGCTTTGATATATTTATTATTTTATTTTGCTTTCTCGCTGTCTCAAGCGTTAGCGAGGTAGCGCAAGGAAACAGACGAAAGAATGGCCCAACCCACCCACATACACATGTATATACATACATGCCCAACGCCCAAATACACATACTTATACATCTCAACGTATACATACATATACACACACAGACATATACATATATACACATGTACATAATTCATACTGTCCGCCTTCATGCATTTCCATCGCCACCCCGCCACACATGAAATAACAACCCCCTCCCCCCCTGATGTGCGCGAGGTAGCGCTAGGAAACGACAACAAAGGCCACATTCGTTCACACTCAGTCTCTAGCTGTCATGTAATAATGCACCGAAACCACAGCTCCCTTTCCACATCCAGGCCCCACAGAACTTTCCATGGTTTACCCAAGACGCTTCACATGCCCTGGTTCAATCTATTGACAGCACGTCGACCCCGGTATACCACATCATTCCAATTCACTTTGTTCCTTGCACGCCTTTCACCCTCCTGCATGTTCAGGCCCCGATCACTCGAAATCTTTTTCACTCAATCTTTCCACCTCCAATTTGGTCTCCCGCTTCTCCTGCTTCCCACCACCTCTGACACATATATCCTCTTGGTCAATCTTTCCTCACTCATTCTCTCCATGTGACCAAACCATTTCAAAGCACCCTCTTCTACTCTCTCAACCACACTCTTTTTATTACCACACATCTCTCTTACCCTATTATTACTTACTCGATCAAACCACCTCACACCAAATATTGTCCTCAAACATCTCATTTCCAGCACATCAACCCTCCTCCGCACAATTCTATCCATAGACCACAACTCGCAACCATATGACATTGTTGGAACCACTATTCCTTCAAACATACCCATTTTTGCTTTCCGAGATAATGTTCTCGACTTCCACACATTCTTCAAGGCTCCCAGAATTTTCGCCCCCTCCCCCACCCTATGATTCACTTCCGCTTCCATGGCTCCATCCGCTGCCAAATCCACTCCCAGATATCTAAAACACTTCACTTCCTCCAGACTTTCTCCATTCAAACTTACCTCCTAATTGACTTGTCCCTCAATCCTACTGTACATAATAACCTTTCTCTTATTCACATTTACTCTTAGCTTTCTTCTTTCACACACTTTACCAAACTCAGCCACAAGCTTCTGCAGTTTCTCACCCGAATCAGCCACCAGCGCTGTATCATCAGCGAACAACAGACTCACTTCCTAAGCTCTCTCATTCACAACAGACTGCATACTTGCCCCTCTTTCCAAAACTCTTGCATTCACCTCCCTAACAACCTCATCCATAAACAAATTAAACAACCATGGAGACATCACACACCCCTGCTGCAAACCTACATTCACTGAGAACCAATCACTTTCCTCTCTTCCTACACGTACACATACCTTACATCCTCGATAAAAACTTTTCACTGTTTCTAACAACTTGCCTCCCACACCATATATTCTTAATACCTTCCACAGAGCATCTCTATCAACTCTATCATATGCCTTCTCCATATCCATAAATGCTACATATAAATCCATTTGCTTTTCTATGTATTTCTCACATACATTCTTCAAAGCAAACACCTGATCCATGAGAAGAAAGATCATGAGAGGCAAGTGTTTTGGGAGCAGCTGAGTGAGTGCCATAGTAGTTCTAATGCACGAGACCGGGTTATAGTGATGGGTGATTTGAATGCAAAGGTGAGTAATGTGGCAGTTTAGGGAATAACTGGTGTACATGGGGTGTTCAGTGTTGTAAATGGAAATGGTGAGGAGCTTGTAGATTTATGTGCTGAAAAAGGACTGGTGATTGGGAACACCTGGTTTAAAAAGAGAGATTTCCACAAATATACGCATGTAAGTAGGAGAGATGGTCAGAGAGCGTTATTGGATTACGTGTTAATTGATAGGCGTGTGAAAGAGAGACTTTTGGATGTTTATGTGCTGAGAGGTGCAACTGGAGGGATGTCTGATCATTATCTTGTGGAGGCAAAGGTGAAGATTTGTAGAGGTTTTCAGAAAAGAAGAGAGAATGTTGGGGTGAAAATAGTGGTGAGAGTAAGTGAGCTTGGGAAGGAGACTTGTGTGAGGAAGTACCAGGAGAGATACAATACAGAATGGAAAAAGGTGAGAGCAAAGGACGTAAGGGGAGTGGGAGAGGAATGGGATGTATTTAGGGAAACAGTGATGGCTTGCGCAAAAGATGCTTGTGGAATGAGAAGCGTGGGAGGTGGGCAGATTAGAAAGGGTAGTGAGTGGTGGGATGAAGAAGTAAGATTAGTAGTGAAAGAGAAGAGAGAGGCATTTGGACGATTTTTGCAGGGAAATAATGCAAATGAGTGGGAGATGTATAAAAGAAAGAGGCAGGAGGTCAAGAGAAAAGTGCAAGAGGTGAAAAAGAGGGCAAATGAGAGTTGGGGTGAGAAATAATCATTAAATCTTAGGGAGCATAAAAAGATGTTTTGGAAGGAGGTAAATAAAGTGCGTAAGACAAGGGAACAAATGGGAACTTCAGTGAAGGGGGCTAATGGGGAGGTTATAACAAGTAGTGGGGATGTGAGAAGGAGATGGAGTGAGTATTTTGAAGGTTTGTTGAATGTGTTTGATGATAAGAGTGGGTGGCAGTTATAGGGTGTTTTGGTCGAGGTGGTGTGCAAAGTGAGAGGGTTAGGGAAAATGATTTGATACACTGGGAGGAGGAAAGAGAAGAGAGAGGCATTTGGACGATTTTTGCAGGGAAATAATGCAAATGAGTGGGAGATGTATAAAAGAAAGAGGCAGGAGGTCAAGCGAAAGGTGCAAGAGGTGAAAAAGAGGGCAAATGAGACTTGGGGTGAGAGATAATCATTAAATTTTAGGGAGCATAAAAAGATGTTTTGGAAGGAGGTAAATAAAGTGCGTAAGACAAGGGAACAAATATGAACTTCAGTGAAGGGGGCTAATGGGGAGGTGATAACAAGTAGTGGGGATGTGAGAAGGAGATGGAGTGAGTATTTTGAAGGTTTGTTGAATGTGTTTGATGATAAGAGTGGGTGGCAGATATAGGGTGTTTTGGTCGAGGTGGTGTGCAAAGTGAGAGGGTTAGGGAAAATGATTTGATACACTGGGAAGAGGTAGTAAAAGCTTTGCGGAAGATGAACGCCGGCAAGGCAGCGGGTTTGGATGGTATTGCAGTGGAATTTATTAAAAAAAGGGGGTGACTGTATTGTTGATTGGTTGGTAAGGTTATTTAATGTATGTATGACTCATGGTGAGGTGCCTGAGGATTGGCGGAATACTTGCATAGTGCCATTGTACAAAGGCAAAGGGGATAAAATTAAGTGATTAAATTACAGAGGTATAAGTTTGTTGAGTATTCCTTTTAAATTATATGGGCGGGTATTGATTGAGAGGGTGAAGGCATGTACAGAGCATCAGATTGGGGAAGAGAAGTATGGTTTCAGAAGTGGTAAAGGATATATATATATATATATATATATATATATATATATATATATATATATATATATATATATATATATATATATATATATATATATATATAAACCTTGGAAACTTGTTGATTGGCTGGTAAGAATATTCAGTGT
This sequence comes from Panulirus ornatus, assembly GCF_036320965.1. Lineage (NCBI taxonomy): Eukaryota > Metazoa > Arthropoda > Malacostraca > Decapoda > Palinuridae > Panulirus > Panulirus ornatus. The sequence goes on along the minus strand of NC_092229.1, from coordinate 24,242,390 downwards.
ATGTATGGATCATGATGAAGAGCCAGAGGATTGGCAAAATGCATACATAGTGCCATTGTACAAAAGCAAATGGGATAAAGGCGAGTGCTCAAACTACAGAGGAATAAGTTTGTTGAGTATTCCTGGGAAATTGTATGGTAGGGTATTTATTGAGACGGTGAAGGCATGTACAGAGCATCAGATTGGGGAAGAGCAGTGTGGTCTTAGAAGTGGTAGAGGATGTGTGTATCAGGTATTTACTTTGAAGAACGTGTTGAGAAATACTAAGAAAATCAGATGGATTTGTATGTAGCATTTATTGATCTGGAGATAGGGTTGATAGAGATGCTCTGTAGAAGGTCTTAAGAGTAGATGGTGTGGGAGGTAAGTTGCTAGAAGCAGTGAAAAGTTTTTACCAAGCATGTAATGTATGTATGCGAATAGGAAGAGAGGAGAGTAAGTGGTTACCAGTGAAGGTCGGTTTGCGTCAGGGGTGCGTGATGTACCCATGGTTGTTTAATTTGTTTATGGATGGGATGGTTAGGGGGTAAATGCAAGAATTTTGGAGAGACGGGCGAGTATGCAGTCTGTTGTAGGTGAGAGGGCCAGGGAAGTGAGTCAGTTGTTGTTCACCGATGATACAACTCTTGTGGCTGATTGGAGTGAGAAACTGCGAAAGTTGGTGACTGAGTTTGGAACAGTGTGTGAAAGGAGAAAGATGAGTTATTGTAAATAAGAGCAAGGTTATCAAGTTCAGCAGGGTTGAGGGACAAGTTTATTAGGATGCGAGTCTGAATGGAGAAAAATTGAAAGAGGTGAACTATTTTAGCTATCTCGGCGTGAATTTAGCAGCGAATGGAGCATTGGAAGCAGAAGTGAGTCACAGGGTGGGGGAAGGAGCGAAGGTTCTGGAGCGATGAAGAATGTGTGGAAGGAGAGAACGTTATCTCGTAGAGCAAAATTGGGTATGTTTGAAGGAATAGTAGCTCCAACAATGTTATATGGTTGCGAGGCATGGGTGTAGGGTTGTACGGAGGAAGATGGATGTGTTGGAAATGAAATGTTTGAGGACAGTATGTGGTGTGAGGTGATTTGATCGAGTAAGTAACGAAAGGGTAAGAGAGATGTGTGAAAATGAAAAGAGTGTGGTTGACAGACCAGAAGAGGGTGCGCTGAAATGATATATACATATGGAGAGAATAAGTGAGAAAAGGCTGACAAAGAGGATATATGTGTCATAGGTGGCGGTGAAAAGGAGATGCGGGTGACCAAATTGGAACTGGAAGGAACAAGGAGAAGCGGGAGACCAAATTGGAGATGGATGGATGGAGTGAAAAAGATTTTGAGCGATCGAGTTTTGAACATACAGGAGGGTGAGAGGCGTGTAAGGAATAGAGTGAATTGGAACAATGTGGTATACCGGGGTAGACGTATTGTCAATGGACTGAACCAGGGCATGTGAAACGTGTGGGGTAAACCATGGAAAGGTCTATTGGGCCTGGATGTGGGCAGGAAGCTGTGGTTTCGGTGCACTGCACATGACAAGAGAGACTGAATGTAAACGAATGTGGTCTATTTTGTCCGTTTTCCTGGCGCTACCACGCTGAAGCAGGAGGTGGCGATGCTATTTCCTGTGGGCAGGGTGGCGCCAGGGATGGATGAAGACAAGCAAGTATGAACATGTATATGTTTGTATATATATATATATATATATATATATATATATATATATATATATATATATATATATATATATATATATATATATATATATATGTGTGTGTGTGTGTGTGTGTGTGTGTGTGTGTGTGTGTGTGTGTGTGTGTGTGTAATGCACCGAAACCACAGCTCCATTTCCACATCTAGGCCCCACAGACCTTTCCATGGTTTACCCTAGATGCTTAACATGCCCTGATTCAATCCATTGACAGCACGTTGACCCCGGTATACCATCGTTCCAATTCACTATTCCTTGCACGCCTTTCACCCTCCTGTATGTTCAGGACCCGATCGCTTAAAACCTTTTTCACTCCAACCTTCCATTTCCAATTTGGTCTCCCGCTTCTCCTGCTTCCCTCCACCTCTGACACATATATCTTCTTTGTCAATCTTTCCTCACTCATTCTTTCCATGTGTCCAAGCCATTTCAACACACCCTCTTCTGTTCTCTCAACCACACTCTTTTTATTACCACACATCTCTCTTACCCTTTGATTACTTACTCGATCAAACCACCTCACTCCACATATTGTCCTCAAACATTTCATTTCCAACACATACACCCTCCTCCGCACAACCCTATCTATAGCTCACGCCTTGCAATCATATAACATTGTTGGAACCACTATTCCTTCAAACATACCTAATTTTGCTCTCCGAGATATCGTTCTCGCCTTCCACACATTCTTCATCGCTCCCAGAACCTTTGTCCCCTCCCCTATCCTGTGAATCACTTCCGCTTCCATGGTTCCATCCGCTGCTAAGTCCACTCCCAGATAACTAAAACACTTCATTTCTTCCATTTTTTTCTCCATTCAATCTTACCTCCCAATTGACTTGTCCCTTAACCATACTGAACCTAATAACCTTGCTCTTATTCACATTTACTGTCAACTTTCTTCTTTCACGCACTTTACCAAACTTAGTCACCAACTTCTGCAGTTTCTCACCCAAATCATCCACCAGCGCTGTATCATCAGCGAACAACAACTGACTCTCATCCACAACAGACTAAATACTTACTCCTCTCTCCAAAACTCTTGCATTCACCTCTCTAACCATCCCATCCTTAAACAAATTAAACAACCAAGGAGACATCACGCACCCCTGCCGCAACCCAAACTTCACTGGGAACCAATCACTTTCCTCTCTTCCTACTCGTACAAAAACCTTACATCTTAGGTAAAAACTTTTCACTGCTTCTAGCAACTTTCCTCCTACGCAATATACTCTTAAAACCTTGCACAAAAGCATCTCTATCAACCCTATCATATGCCTTCCTCAGATCCATAAATGCTACATACAAATCCATATATATATATATATATATATATATATATATATATATATATATATTATACTTTGTCGCTGTCTCTCGCGTTAGCGAGATTGGCGCAAGAAAAAAGACGAAAGAATGGCCTACCCTACCCACATGCACATGTATATACATATTCGCACACACGCGCACATATACATACCTATAAATTTCAACGTATACATACACATACATACACAGACATGTACATATATACACATGTACATATTCATATTTGCTGCCTTCATCTATCCTCGTCGCCAACCCGCCACACATGAAACAGCATCTCCCCCTTCCTCCCCCACCAGCGAAGTAGCGCAAGGGAAACACAAAAAAGGCCACATTCCTTCACACTCAGTCTCTTGCTGTCATGTGTAATGCACCGAAACCACAGCTCCCTTTCCACATCCAGGCCCCACATAACTTTCCATGGTTTACCCCAGACGCTTTACTTGCCCTGGTTCAATCCATTGACAGCACGTCGACCCCGGAATACCACATCGTTCTAATTCTATTCCTTGCATGCCTATCACCCTCCTATATGTTCAGGCCCCGATCGCTCAAAATCTTTTTCACTCCATCTTTCCACCTCCAATTTGGTCTCCCACTTCTCATCGTTCCCTCCATCGAACATTCTCTTGTCAATCTTTCCCACTCCTCTCTCCATTGACAACATGAAAACCCTCCCTCACACATGTGAACGTAATCTTGTATCACGTAATACTTTACTCTCTTATACATGTTGGACCAACTAACCTCATTGCATGACTACTACTCCTTCTATCGTGCCTTCACCTCAACCACCATGGGATAGAGAAGAATAGGGGAGAAGGACTGGATGAGAACAACAAGAAGGATACAAGGAACTGTTACCAGGGTAGATATCCAAGGCCGTTGTCCATGGTTCTTACGCTACGTCCTATCGCTTGGTAATTGGACATTCTAGTTAAAATAAAAATTTCTAAGATGGACATTAAAAATAATAAAATTTTTAATCACATAATATATATATATATATATATATATATATATATATTATATATATTTTTATTATTTATTTATATATATTATGTTCATTTCAGGGGCAAAGGAAAAGAATACTTCCAGTATTCCCCGTGTCTAGACGGCGACCTAAAGGTATAAGGCGACAGCGGCGCGTGGAATCCTCCCTCTCGTTTTTTTTTTTTTCTAATTTTCCAAAAGTTAACAAGAAGGGACAAGGAGATCATCCCTCAAGGCCAGTCCTTTTCTAAACCTACATCCGCTATCCGCGGGAAATGGCAAATTAGTATGAAAAAAACACAGAAAAAACAAAAAAAAAAAAAATTAGTATATATATATATATTTAATAATACATTATTTAGTATTATATATTTTAATTCCATAATTTATAAAACCAGTTCCATCACTCAAGGTCATCTCCAAATAATCAGCTTCAGTATTCCTTACGTGTGATTTCCTTGGAACATGTGATTAGGTTCAGTGTGCTGTATACAGTCCATCATTACTAACATAATGAAGAGTGGCTGACTGTGAATCCTGCAGACGACGACAGGACATCTAAAGAACTGTGGCGACGCGACGCCTGGGGGACTCATGTTTCTCACAGTTTGATTCTAAATGATGGGTCGAGCTGCCAGGATAGTGACTGGTGGTTTGGGCTATTATTGCAACGTGAAACCGCGAGGGAATGGCTGAAATAAAGTAACCGAATAGTGTGTAGGAGCCAGAGGGACCAGGGCTGACCATGATGGCGCCCGTGATGACATGGCCGCCGCGCGTATCGACCACCGGTAGGACGAGGAACTGGTGTGCTTCGTTGGAAGGTTCATCTGTTTTACGAATCTTGTCCCGATGTGAAGCAGTATTACAATCATAACATCTTACGTGTTCAGTGACAGAATTTTACGACGGAATGGATAGCACTCAGGACGTGCTTGAACTGACGATGTAGGTGAGTGAAGGTGGACGATACAACAATAGCATTAACCAAACATTGAGAAATATCAACAAACATAAACAAGTTCACAGTTGTGGCGTCAGAGTGAGAATTTCAGCATATCCTTAAACCGAGAACGGATGCAACACCAGAAAGCCTGCACAGTACTGGGTCACACACCAGCCTCACTAGAGCATACCAGACTATTATTACAAACACGAGAAAATCGCGGGGGAAAGTAACCCTGACAAGCCTGTGCAGACGTTGGTACTGCCTGAGCGAGAAGCACTGTAGCTTATAAAACCCACAACCCCTCCCCAGTCCCCAACCACCCATCCACCCACCTGGCCAGGTGGATGAGTGGGTGGGGACTGGGGAACAGGTCAGTTTGGGAAGGTCAGATAGATGGGTGAGGACCAGGGAACAGCTCTGTATGGGGTCAGTTGGGTGGGTAGGGACTGGGGAACAGCTCATTATGGGGTCAATTGGGTGGGTAGAGACTGGGGAACAGCTCGGTATGGGAAGGTCATCCTATACTGAACTACCTCCAAGTTCCCACCTACCGACCTAACCCTCGAAGTAGAGTATGTTCATGCTGCAAAGGCCATGAAGGAACAGAACATGGCACAGACATTCGTTGCAGACGAAAAATACCCATTCGCTGGCAAAAAGTGCAGACGAAAATCTACAACTTAACAGAGCATAGGTCAAGCAGAGGACCATATATAGCAGAACACAGCCACAGCCAAGATCTCTACTGCAACACTAAAAGGAACACACTTGGTCCAACAGAGACTCAAGTCACGGAGATAAGCATAACTCCTACGGTACGACACACAATGAACATGTCTTCTTGGGCAGGAAGGGGGACACACACACACACACACACACACACACACACACACACACACACACACACACACACACACAGTATGGCGGGGGTATATCAATAAGGCACCACAAGCATGTATTCAGCAAAGCACTAACACACACTTCAGCAAGAGCTGCACTATACATCCCAACTTGTGCCGTCTGATTCACAGATCTACTTCTCGATCCAGCCTCTCCTCTTCAACCCCCCCTTTCAACGACCCAATTCAATGAGAGACAAATTCAAAACAAAGGTTGGGTGGTTTGGGTAGGCCCCGGGCGGGCGGGAGTCATGTTCAGAGGATCAGACTATCATGGTATGTAGCGGCACTTGATCCACCCTGGAGAACTCATTAGCAATAATTGGCTCAGGAGGGAGTGGTGTCGGCGCCTGGCCTGGGTCATTACTGGCGCGCCTCTGTTTACCAACACCGCCGTGATGGATGACACGCCCGCTCCCCCACGCCCCGCGCACGCGCCAGCATACGCCCATGCCCCGCAACCCTCAGGCCCAGCACGCCCACACTGTCATCATTAGTCATATGTTGGGGAGCCTCTGTCGCCCTCTGTCCCCGCCATCACCATTAGAATATAATGGGAAGCCCCAGACACTACACCACGCCCGCGCCCCCACCACTAACCTGACGATGATGGAAGTCTCTGACGTCACGCACGCCCTCGCCCACACCAACCATTTGAAGAATCTGTTTTCCAGACTGCCAGGCTTTGCTGGATCAATGGCAACCTGACCTCCAGGTCTCCTCAAACCCAGGTCCAAAAACTAGACCTGCCACTCCCTGGAACTGGTCCTGGTCGTGGTACAAGACCCGCCTCTTACCGGACCTGGCCGTGGGTGGCAGGAGGTGCCGCCTGGACGGCTATGTCACCACGGGCGGATGTGGACGACCGACCGTGGCGCCGCCGTAGATGCCATCCCCCTCCCCTCGCGTCCTGGTGATGGGTAACCATAGCTCGCCAGGTAATGGTGGCCGTCATAGTTCCTTTATCCCTTAACTTATCATTCCAGGCAAGACTGTCAGTCACATAGAGAACCGCCATTACATTAACGATCACATCGCTATCCTCGAGAATAACCTTCATGACCGACAAATCTTTTTTTCTTTACAACTAACAAACGTATGATTCGTGGAAAGCAGGTGATAGTAACGGAATGCAGTTGATATTTATGGAAGGCGGTTTGTATTAATGGAAAACAGTTGATGTGAATGGACGGCAGTTGATATGAATGGAAGGCAGTTGATATCACATATTTACATTTTCAGAAAACTTTCGATAAAGTCCAACATCAAAGATTATATTAAGAGTTGTCACATGGAATAGATGGAGCTGTACTTCGGTAGCTAGAAAGTTGGCTGACTGGCCATAAGCCAAAAGTGGTACTCACCGGTCAAGCCCCAGAATAGATAAGGAAACAAGTGTGTGCCACAGGGATTAGTGCTGGGACCATTTCTGCTTGCGTATATCACTACGTTGACAGTGGACTATGCTGTAAGACATCAAATTCGTAGACAAAACTAAAGCTGAAACTGAATGTCTACTGCTGCTATTTGAAGCATAATCTTAAGCAGACAAAATTATGGACTAGGCTCTAAGTGACAATGAGAGAAATGACTTAGAGTTAATGTCTGATGACCTAAAGTCGTAAAAGAAGTACGAAGAAAACGTAAAAAGGAGGCGAATAACACTCGAGGCTTCATATGCAAGGCATTCGATCCCATGGGTAAAAACTAATCCTCTCTCTTCACAATTCACTGATGCGTCGCCACCTTGACTATTGTTCTTAGTTTTGGCCACCCGACCACGTCCTATACTTAGGCTGGCTGGGAACAACTCAGGACGAAGCCACACTCACCAACACCGCCAGGCTATGAGCAGCCCAGGATCCAGCCACACCCTCCTCACCGCCTGTCTCAGGCCAGCTCAGGACCCAGCCACACCCTCCACACTGCCAGGCTGGTAGCAGCTCAGGACCTAGCCATACACTACCTGGTTTTAACATCGGAATATTTAGCTTATTTTGGCCTCACGAATACCAGGTGACGGCCGATCCTGCTATGATATTCTGGGCTTTCGGTCAGATGGAGACACAGGACAGGAATGTACACAGCTGTTCCCCAGAGGAAAAGGCCTAACTTCTTACTCTCAGATAATGAAAAAATATGGAGCACTTCTTCCAATACCTTTCCTCCTACACCATGTATTCGTAACACCTTCCTAAAAGCTTCTCTGTCATATGCTTTCTCTGGATCCATAAATGCTACATACATTTCCTTCTGTTCCTCAAAGCATTCTTCACGCAAAGTCTTCAAAGCAAGCATCTTATCACTCTCGTAACCACATTGTTTCTCCCAAGTCTAATGCTCCGTACATGCCACCATCCTCTCAACCACCTCCCTCCCAGACAGCTTACCATGTACACTTAACAAACGTACACGTTTCATCTCCTTGCATTTATAAAGAATGCCATAGAGGCAAACCACCAAACTTCAGACTCCTCGCTATACATATTAAGAAATCCTAAGTAATCAATCAATAACAGCCATATATATATATATATATATATATATATATATATATATATATATATATATATATATATATATATATATATATACATATACTCAACACCTATACAGTGAAACAAAGATCCATCCAAACCAATCCCATTTCAACGTTCTCGGTACTCAGTTCTCTGCAACAACATGTACTCACACATCCCCTCATCTTCATCATAGACAAAACACATATGCAGAGAAATGACTAGACATACATCCATAAGAAACTACACTCCCTAGACAAACGCGAGTCACACTTTCCTGTCTACGTTTTGGACAACGCCCATTCATCACATCCATGACCCTTCAATGCCTGAGGTGCAACTACCACAGCGAAGACACCGAGCACGAACTGATCACTTGCCATGCACTCTCCCTACACATGCAAGTACACAAAGTCACTACACTCTATGACCTATGGTTCCTCCCGGGAGCGCTGCAGGAATTTCATAAAGAGAGAAGGGCCTCATGAGTGGGAAGTGGTAACGGGTAGTAATGAAATGAGGAGGAAATGGAGTGAATATCTTTAATTACGATAGGGTGGCAGATGTAGGGTGCTTGGATCAGGGCGGTATGCGGTGTAAGAGAGTAATGGGAAGTGGTCTGGTGAAGAAATGTGGTGAAAGCATTACGTGAGATGAAACGTGGCAATGCGACTGGAGTGGAAGGAATTTATGTTGAATTCATTAAAAAAGGGGGTGACTGTGTTTCTAATTGGTTAGTAAGGATTTTCAATGTATTTATGGATCATGGTGAGGAATGGCGGAATGCAAGTATAGTGCCTAAAGGCAGGGAGGATAAAGATGTGTGTTCAATCTACACATTTTTAAGTTTTTTTAATGTACCTGTAAAACTTACCAGGTACAATCAAGTATACTGATTGAGAGGGTGAAGTAATGTACAAAGCACCAGACTGGGGATGAGCAGTGTGGTTTGAGAAGTGGTATACGATATGCGAATCAAGTGTTTGCTTTAAAAAATGTGTCTGAGAAATACTTAGAAAAACAGGTGGATTTGTGCTTATGGATCTGGAGAACAAATATACAAAAGGGTTGAAAGAGATGCCCTGTGGAAAGTCTTAAGAATATGCGGTGTGGAAGGAAAGCCGCTACAAGCAGTGAGAAGTTTTTATCAAGGGTCTAAAGACATGTGTACGAGCAGGAAGAGAGGAGAGTGATTGCTTCCAAGTGAAAGTAGGTTTATGGTTGGGGGGGATGTGATATCACCATGGTTCTTTAGTTTGTTTTTGGTTTGGATGCTAAGGGAGACATATGCAAGAGTCTTGAAAAGAGGGGCGAGCATGCAGTGTGTGAGGGATGAGAGGGCCTAGAATGTAAGTCAGTTGCTGTTTGCTGATGATACAATGGTGGCTGATTCGAGTGAGAAACTGTAGTTGGAAATGCGTGCGAAAGGAGGAAGTAGAGATTAAATGCGAATAAAAGCAAGGTATTCGGTTTAGCAGGTTGAGGGACTGATTAGGTAGGATGTGAGATTGAATAAGGAAAGAGTATAGAAAGTGAAGTGTTTTAGAACCCTGGTAGTAGAGATGTAGACCTCGTCGCTAATGGATGTGAGACGAAGGGTAATCGATTACATGTAATCCAATAGTCAATTCCGGAATGCCACGGAAAAGGTCCTGGGTTCGAGTCCTGGCTGTTAGAGGGTATTATGTGTTCTATGAAAGCGTATATATACCTCCGCGTTTGTACGGTAAGGTTCTGTAAAATGCTAACTTCTGGTAATGTGAGCCTGATGTGATATGACCGGTGTAGACCCCGTTGCTCATGGATGCGAGACGAAGGGTATTCGATTACACGTAATCGAATAGTCAATTCCCTATTACTGGCGATTGTAGCCTAGCAGTTAGCGTTCCTGAATATCACGCAAAAGCGCTTGAGTTCGAATCCAGCCTCTTGAAGGCTACTATGTGTTCCATGAGAGTGCGCGTTCATATGCACTACGTTCATATATATATATATATATATATATATATATATATATATATATATATATATATATATATATATATATATATTTTTTTTTTTTTTCATACTATTCGCCATTTCCCGCGATAGCGAGGTAGCGTTAAGAACAGAGGACTGGGCCTTTGAGGGAATATCCTCACCTGGCCCTCTTCTCTGTTCCTTCTTTTGGAAAATTAAAAAAAAAAAAAACGAGAGGGGAGGATATATATATTTTTTTTTTTTTTTTTTTTTTGCTTTGTCGCTGTCTCCCACGTTTGCGAGGTAGTGCAAGGAAACAGACGAAAGAAATGGCCCAACCCACCCCCATACACATGTATATACATACGTCCACACACGCAAATATACATACCTCCACAGCTTTCCATGGTTTACCCCAGACGCTTCACATGCCTTGATTCAATCCACTGACAGCACGTCAACCCCGGTATACCACATCGTTCCAATTCACTCTATTCCTTGCACGCCTTTCACCCTCCTGCATGTTCAGGCCCCGATCACTCAAAATCTTTGTCACTCCATCTTTCCACCTCCAATTTGGTCTCCCACTTCTCCTCGTTCCCTCCACCTCCGATACATATATCCTCTTGGTTAATCTTTCCTCACTCATTCTCTCCATGTGACCAAACCATTTAAAAACACCTTCTGCTCTCTCAACCACACTCTTTTTATTACTACACATCTCTTTTACCCTTACATTACTTACTCGATCAAACCACGTCACACCACATATTGTCCTCAAACATCTCATTTCCAGCACATCCACCCTCCTGCGCACAACTCTATCCATAGCCCACGCCTCTCTACCATACAACATTGTTGGAACCACTATTCCTTCAAACATACCCATTTTTGCTTTCCAAGATAATGTTTTCGACTTCCACACATTCTTCAAGGCTCCCAGAATTTTCGCCCCCTCCCCCACCCTATGATTCACTTCCGCTTCCATGGTTTCATCCGCTGCCAAATCCAATCACAGATATCTAAAACACTTCACTTCCTCCAGTTTTTCTCCATTCAAACTTACCTCCCAATTTACTTGACCCTCAAATCTACTGTACCTAATAACCTTACTCTTATTCACATTTACTCTTAACTTTCTTCTTTCACACACTTTACCAAACTCAGTCACTAGCTTCTGCAGTTTCTCACATGAATCAGCCACCAGCGCTGTATCATCAGCGAACAACAAATGACTCACTTCCCAAGCTCTCTCATCCACAACAGACTGCATACTTGCCCCTCTTTCCAAAACTCTTGCATTCACCTCCCTAACAACCCCATCCATAAACAAATTAAACAACCATGGAGACATCACACACCCCTGTCGCAAACCTACATTCACTGAGAACCAATCACTTTCCTCTCTTCCTACACGTACACATGCCTTACATCCTCGATAAAAACTTTTCACTACTTCTAACAACTTGCCTCCCACACCATATATTCTTAATACCTTCCACAGAACATCTCTATCAACTCTATCATATGCCTTTTCCAGATCCATAAATGCTACATACAAATCCATTTGCTTTTCTAAGTATTTCTCACATACATTCTTCAAAGCAAACACCTGATCCACACATCCTCTACCACTTCTGAAACCACACTGCTCTTCCCCCTCCCCCTCATGTGCGCGAGGTAGCGCTAGGAAAAGAAAACAAAGGCCACATTCGTTCACACTCAGTCTCTAGCTGTCATGTAATAATGCACCGAAACCACAGCTCCCTTTCCACATCCGGGCCCCACTGAACTTTCCATGGTTTGCACCAGCTGCTTCACATGCCCTGGTTCAATCCATTGACAGCACGTCGACTCCGGTATACCACATCGTTCCAATTCACTCTATTCCTTGCACTCCTTTCACCCTCCTGCATGTTCGGGCCCCGATCACTCAAAATCTTTTTCACTCCATCTTTCCACCTCCAATTTGGTCTACCACTTCTCCTCATTCCCTCCACCTCTGACACATATATCCTCTTGGTCAATCTTTCCTTACTCATTCTCTCCATGCGACCAAACCATTTCAAAACACCCTCTTCTGCTCTCTCAACCATACTTATTTTATTACAACACATCTCTCTTACCCTGTTATTACTTACTCGATCAAACCACCTCACACCACATATTGTCCTCAAACATCTCATTTCCAGCACATCCACCCTCCTGCGCACAACTCTATCCATAGCCCACGCCTCGCAACCATATAACATTGTTGGAACCACTATTCCTTTATTGTACTTAATCGGCGTCCCCCGCGTTAGCGAGATAGCGCAAGGAAATAGACGAAAGAATGGCCCAACCCTCCCACTTACACATGTATATACATAAACGCCTACACACGCACATATACATACCTATACATTTCAACGCATACATACACAGGCATTTACATATATACACACTTGCTGCCTTCATCCATTTCCGTCGCTCCCTTTCTACATCCCTTTCTAGCAGCGGATGGAAACATGGAAGCGGAAGTGAGTCACAGGGTGGGGGAGGGAGCGAAATTTCTGGGAGCGGTGAAGAATGTGTGGAAGGCGAGAACATTATATCGGAAAGCAAAAATAGGTATGTTTGAAGTTATAGTTGTTCCAACAATATTATATGGTTACGAGGTGTGGGCTATAGATAGGGGTGTGCGGAGGAGGGTGGATGTGGTGGAGATGAGATGTTTGAGGACAATATGTGGTGTGAGAAAGTAATGAAAGGGTAAGAGAGATGTGAGGTAATAAAAAGAGTGTGGTTGAGAGGGCAGAAGAGGGTGTATGGAAATGGTTTGGTCGCATGGAGAGAATATGGAAATGGTTTGGTCGCATGGAGAGAATGAGTGAGGAAAGACTGACAAAGAGGATATATGCGTCAGAGGTGGAGAGAACGAGGAGAAGTGGGAGACCAAATTGGAGGCGGAAGGATGAAGTGAAAAAGATTTTGAGCGATCGGGGCCTGAACATGCAGGAGGGCGAAAGGTGCGCAAAGAATATAATGAACTGGAACGATGTGGTATACCGGGGTCGATGTGCTGTCACTGGACTGAACCAGGGCATGTGAAGCCTCTGGGGTAAACCATGGAATGTTTTGTGGGGCCTGGATGTGGAAAGGGAGCAGTGGTTTCGGTGCATTATACATGACAGCTAGAGACTGAGTGTGAATGGATGTAGCCTTTTTTGTCTTTTCCTAGCGCTACCTCGCGCTGGCTGGGTGGCGACGGTAATGAATAAAGGCAGCAAGTATGAATTATGTACATATATATATATATATATATAATATATATATATATATATATATATATATATATATATATATATATATATATATGCATACGTTGAGATGTATAGGTATGTATATGTGCGTGTGTGGACGTGCATGTATATACATGTGTATGAGGGTGGGTTGGGCCATTCCTTCGTCTGTTGCCTTGCGCTACCTCACTAACACCGGAGACAGCGACAAAGTATAATATACAAATAAATGAATATATATATATATATATATATATATATATATATATATATATATATATATATATATATATGTACATAATTCATACTTGCTGCCTTTATTCATATATATATATATATATATATATATATATATATATATATATATATATATATATATATATATATATATATATATATATATATATATATATATATATATATAAAGTTTTTATCGAGGATGTAAGGCATGTGTACGTGTAGGAAGAGAGGAAAGTGATTGGCTCTCAGTGAATGTAGGTTTGCGGCAGGGGTGTGTGATGTCTCCATGGTTGTTTAATTTGTTTATGGATGGGGTCGTTAGGGAGGTAAATGCAAGAGTCTTGGAAAGAGGGGCAAGTATGAAGTCTGTTGGGGATGAGAGAGCTTGGGAAGTGAGTCAGTTGTTGTTCGCTGATGATACAGCGCTGGTGGCGGATTCATGTGAGAAACTGCAGAAGCTGGTGACGGAGTTTGGTAAAGTGTGTGGAAGAAGAAAGTTAAGAGTAAATGTGAATAAGAGCAAGGTTATTAGGTACAGTAGGGTTGAGGGTCAAGTCAATTGGGAGGTGAGTTTGAATGGAGAAAAACTGGAGGAAGTGAAGTGTTTTAGATATCTGGGAGTGGATCTGTCAGCGGATGGAACCATGGAAGCGGAAGTGGATCATAGGGTGGGGGAGGGGGCGAAAATTTTGGGAGCCTTGAAAAATGTGTGGAAGTCGAGAACATTATCCCGGAAAGCAAAAATGGGTATGTTTGAAGGAATAGTGGTTCCAACAATGTTGTATGGTTGCGAGGCGTGGGCTATGGATAGAGTTGTGCGCAGGAGGATGGATGTGCTGGAAATGAGATGTTTGAGGACAATGTGTGGTGTGAGGTGGTTTGATCGAGTAAGTAACGTAAGGGTAAGAGAGATGTGTGGAAATAAAAAGAGCGTGGTTGAGAGAGCAGAAGAGGGTGTTTTGAAATGGTTTGGGCACATGGAGAGAATGAGTGAGGAAAGATTGACCAAGAGGATATATGTGTCGGAGGTGGAGGGAACGAGGAGAAGAGGGAGACCAAATTGGAGGTGGAAAGATGGAGTGAAAAGGATTTTGTGTGATCGGGGCCTGAACATGCAGGAGGGTGAAAGGAGGGCAAGGAATAGAGTGAATTGGAGCGATGTGGTATACAGGGGTTGACGTGCTGTCAGTGGATTGGATCAAGGCATGTGAAGCGTCCGGGGTAAACCATGGAAAGCTGTGTAGGTATGTATATTTGCGTGTGTGGACGTGTGTATGTACATGTGTATGGGGGGGGTTGGGCCATTTCTTTCGTCTGTTTCCTTGCGCTACCTCGCAGACGCGGGAGACAGCGACGAGGTATAAAAAAAAAAAAAAATATATATATATATATATATATATATATATATATATATATATATCTTTTTTTCTTTCTTTCAAACTATTCGCCATTTCCCGCATTAGCGAGGTAGCGTTAAGAACAGAGGACTGGGCCTTTGAGGGAATACCCTCACCTGGCCCAATTCTCTGTTCCTTCTTTTGGAAAAAAAAAAAAAAAAAAAAAAAATATATATATTTGCGGAATGCATGCATAGTGCCATTGTACAAAGACAAAGGGGATAAAGGTGAGTGTTCAAATTACAGAGGTATAAGTTTGTTGAGTATTTCTGGGAAATTATATGGGAGGGTATTGATTCAGAGAGTGAAGGCATGAACAAAACTAAAACATCAGACTGGGGAAGAGCAGTGTGGTTTCAGAAGTGGTAGAAGATGTGTGGATCAGGTGTTTGCTTTGAAGAATGTATCTGAGAAATACTTAGAAAAGCAGATGGATTTGTATGTAGCATTTATGGATCTGGAGAAAGCATATGATAGAGTTGATAGAGATGCTCTGTGGAAGGCATTACGAGTATATGGTGTGGGAGGTAAGTTGCTAGAAGCAGTGAAAAGTTTTTATCGAGGATGTAAGGCATGTGTGCGAGTAGGAAGATAGGAAAGTGATTGGTTCCCAGTGAATGTCGGTTTGCGGCAGGGGTGCGTGATGTCTCCATGGTTGTTTAATTTGTTTATGGATGGGGTTGTTAGGGACGTGAATGCAAGAGTTTTGGAGAGAGGGGTAAGTATGCAGTCTGTTGTGGATAAGAGGGCTTGGTAAGTGAGTCAGTTGTTGTTCGCTGATGATACAGCGCTGGTGGCTGATTCGGGTGAGAAACTGCAGAAGTTGGTGACTGAGTTTGGTAAAGTGTGTGAAAGAAAAAAGCTGAGAGTAATGTGAATAAGAGCAAGGTTATTAGGTTCAGTAGGGTTGAGGAACAAGTTAGTTAGGAGGTACGTTTGAATTGAGAAAAACTGGAGAATGTGAAGTGTTTTAAATATCTGGAAGTGGATTTGGCAGAGGATGGAACCATGGAAGCGGAAGTGTGTCACAGGGTGGGAGAGTGGGCGAAGGTTCTGGGAGCGTTGAAGAATGTGTGGAAGGCGAGAACGTTATCTCGGAGAGCAAAAAAGGGTATGTTTGAAGGAATAGTGGTTCCAACAATGTTATATGGTTGTGAGGCATGGGCTATAGATAAGGTTGTGCGGAGGAGGGTGGATGTGTTGGAAATGAGATGTTTGAGGACAATATGTGGTGTAAGGTGGTTTGATCGAGTAAGTAATGAAAGGGTAAGAGAGATGTGTGGAAATAAAAAGAGCGTGGTTGAGAGAGCAGAAGATGGTGTATTGAAATGGTGAGAAAAGATTAACAAAGAGGATATATGTGTCAGAGTTGGAGGGAACGAGAAGTGGGAGACCATATTGGAGGTGGAAGTATGGAGTGAAAAAGATTTTGAGCAATCGGGGCCTGAACACACAGGAGGGTGAAAGGCGTGCAAGGAATAGAGTGAATTGGAACGATGTGGTATACCGGGATCGAAGTGCTGTCAATGGATTGAGCAACGGCATGGGAAGCGTCTGGGGTAAACCATGGAAAGTTTTGTGGGGCCTAGATGTGGAAAGGGAGCTGTGGTTTAGGTGCATTACACATGACAGCTAGAAAATTAGTGTGAACGAAAGTGGCCTTTGTCGCCAACCGCTGCCTCAGTCCTTCCCACCACACCAACCACTGCCTCAGTCCTGCTCATCAGACCAACCACTGCCTCGGTCCTGCCCACCACACTAACCACTGCCTCAGTTCTGCTCACCAGGCCAACCACTGCCTAAGTTCTGCCCACCACACCAACAACTGCCTCAGTCTTGCCCACCGTACCAACCACTGCCTCAGTCCTGCCCACCACACCAACCACTGCCTCACTTCTTCCCACCACACCAACCACTGCCTCAGTCCTGCTCATCAGACCAACAACTGCCTCGGTCCTGCCCACCACACTAACCACTGCCTCAGTTCTGCTCACCAGGCCAACCACTGCCTAAGTTCTGCCCACCACACCAACAACTGCCTCAGTCTTGCCCACCGTACCAACCACTGCCTCAGTCCTGCCCACCACACCAACCACTGCCTCACTTCTTCCCACCACACCAACCACTGCCTCAGTCCTGCTCATCAGACCAACAACTGCCTCGGTCCTGCCCACCACACTAACCACTGCCTCAGTTCTGCTCACCAGGCCAACCACTGCCTAAGTTCTGCCCACCACACCAACAACTGCCTCAGTCTTGCCCACCGTACCAATCACTGCCTCAGTCCTGCCCATCACACCAACCACTGCCTCGGACCTGCCCACCACACCAACCACTGCCTCAGTCCTGCCCATCAGACCAGCCACTGCCTCAGTCCTGCCCACCACACCAACCACTGCCTCAGTCCTGCCCACCACACCAACCACTGCCTAAGTCCTGCCCACCACACCAACCACTGCCTCAGTCCTGACCACCACACCAACCACTGCCTCAGTCCTGCCCACCACACCAACCACTGCCTCACTTCTTCCCACCACACCAACCAATGCCTCATTCCTACCCACCACACCAACCACTGCCTCAGTCCTGCCCACCACACACCAATCACAGGCTCAGTTCTGCCCACCACACCAACCATTGCCTCAGTCCGGCCCACCACACCAACCACCACCAGCAGACCACATCAGGCCTCAGCTAGCAAGCATCACTCCAGCCGTAACATCAACATGGATCAAAACCACAATGATCACGTTGGTCAACCCTCGTCCAGTACAAGGTATACACGTACAGTAACTCAGACATTTCACGAGACAAGTCTGCCACCACGGCCGCTTGTCGGTACTTTCCGTTGTCTGGACGGATGTGGAGTTTCACAAGATCTGATCACTCATGAAGGCATATTTAATGCACGAGTCTCGACACTTCCCCTCGCCACTCGCAGAGCCCTGAGGAGCCACAAAAGACCGAGTGAGGCCCAGGGCCCGCCGCCCCTCCACACGTAGACCTCCGCTGCCGGTGCATCCGACAAATTGTATCTGTTTCCCGAGCCGGCCCTCTCCATCTGCTCCCGGCTCGAGATCAAAGCGCCGGACGCAAATTAGATAAAGCCATGTGTTCCGGGCAGCAAATGTGGACCGGCGGGCAGAAGACGGCGCCGCGGGCTGCAGCGCGGTACTGGAGAGAGAGAGGGAGAGAGAGAGAGAGAGAGAGAGAGAGAGAGAGAGAGAGAGAGAGAGAGAGAGAGAGAGAGAGAGAGAGAGAGAGAGAGAGAGAGAGAGAGACAGAGAGAGAGACAGAGAGAGAGAGAGAGAGAGAGAGAGAGAGAGAGAGAGAGAGAGAGAGAGAGAGAGAGGACTGCAGGAAAGCAACGGTAAACAAAAGGAAAGGATAGGAAAGGCATAGATGGAATAAAGAGATGCTAACAAATGCCATGAGAAACAGAAGAAGAATACCGAGTACTAAGGAAAAGGGACAATCAGAAAAATAAGAGAAAACAAACGAAGGACAGAGAAAATACAGAATAATATGGCACACCTGTAAAGGAGGCAGACAGAAAGGCAAGAAGCACAAACTGAGGCAGTGACATGAGATGCCAGTGAGGACTCGGTCGAGTACTGGTCTCTAGCGGAGGGACAGAAGAGTTCGGAAAAGCCGATCTAGTAGGACCTCCAAGGCCATTCAGACACCTGCAGGAGACACATGTGACGCTGAGAGAATCACAGCACCTGTGAAAGGGTGGGACCACTGAGACACCTGCTCGGGGCAAATAAAGAGTTAAGATTACTGTAGCACGTACACTAGATCACGCGGGAACATTTGTCATAGGAGGTGATGGGATCACTGAGGCAGCTCCAGCGGACACCACCAATCAAACGGGCCTGGGCTGGAGTCCTGGACGAGGCAGCCGGACCCAAGCCAACCCAGCTCTTCATCCTCCCCTCTGGGGCTGGGTACCTGACGTAAGCTATGGTGTATATAAGTGTATATACACGGTGTTAAAACAGTATAACTATATGGCTGCGAGACGGGGCAAGACAGGTGTAAAACTCTCAACCCGTTATGCACAAACAGTAATCACTTGCGAGGCTGAGACTAGTGAAGCACCACAGACGCACCAATAAGGAGGCTATGTCTGCTGAGACACCTCTGATGACCATTGAGGAGGCTAGGACTCCTGAGACACCTCTGATGATCACCGAGGAGGCTAGGACTCCTGAGACACCTTTGATGACCACTGAGGAGGCTAGGACTCCTGAGACACCTTTGATGACCACTGAGGAGGCTAGGACTCCTGAGACACCTTTGATGCATTTTCTTCCAACATTCTATCTATAATATGATATACTTTCGATGATCCTGTGGCTTCCCACTCTGTTTACATATCCTGTAGGCATTTCTTTTCGGCCTGATAGAAATATCAAATTCTTTAATCTTCTATTCTGGCATACATCTCTCACAATCCCTCCTTTTTCCAAAAACATCGTCTATCTGTAAATGATAATATTCTTTTTTCAGTTACTCCATATCTTTTCATCAGTCACTACGTCTAAGAGCCTAAGCCATTCACATTACTAGTATCCTGCCGCATCTTATCGCAACTTAGTTGGGATCACTGAAGGACTGAGGACAGTAAGAAGGATAAGGAAGTTATGAAGAACAAGGCTGAGATCAATGAGGAGTTTGGCATCAATGAACATTTACGAAGGAGCACTGAGAAGGTGGGGCCATTGAGAAGTTTCGAACCATCATGGAGTAGAGGACAGAACGAGGATGTTGGGAACGAGTGAGGAGACTGGGATGGACCCCTCAGGAGGGTAAGACCACAAAAGGCTGGACTGTTATGAAGGCTGGGATCAATAGGGAGGAGAAGACTAATCAAAGGAGGCTTGGTCTACCCACATGACTAGGACCATCATGGAGGGGAAGGCTACAGAGAAGGCCTGTATCACTGAGGTAGCTGGAACAACCGAGCAAACTGGAACCACGAACCAGCAAGGACCAGAAAAGACTAGTTTTCTGGGAGACTAAGGCTGCCGAGACTGGTACCGGTGAGGAGGTTAAATCTGGTAAGGACGCTGGGCTCACTGAGGATGTAAGGATTTCTAAGGATGCCCACTGAGGAGAATGAGCCCAGTTAGGCGACTATACCCACTGGGGAGGCTAAGACCTCTAAGGAGGCTGTGACTACAGAGAAGGATATGCTATGAACCTCACAGCCACCGGTTAAGATTGCGATGTCATTAGATAGCAGCGACAGCTTCCATGTGGTTACCAAGTAGTAAGACGCCCAAGGTAGATAGGAAAGATACGAGGACGGTTACTAGAAACAGGCTCCAAGCACAGGAAAACAAGGTGAAGGATAAAACTAACTTCATTTTTATCGGAAACTATTTGATCAGAAATTTGGCGGAAGAGTTTCACAATAAGAGTAAAACCATGAGAAGGCTGTGTTACTCGAGGGCTGAGCTGAAGAACTTGTCACTTAAAGCAGGACATAACTAGTGGACACTGCAAATGACAGCGTAGTTGCTGATGAGGCAGGAACAAACAGCGCAGTTTGAGGTGGGTCAGAGAAGATCCTAGGAAAGTATAGGGCACTCATTAGGAAGCTTAGGAATAGCTGTAGGAAGGTTGCAGAACTACTCCCATGTTATGACGTACGATCTGTAGTTCTGAGGACAACTTTAGGTAAAAATAACAAAGTCATGGATGTTTGTAGGACCAAGAAGATATTTTACACATATTTGTGGGACAACTTCACTCGTCACAAAAGCCTCATTGCTCAGTACGACGTGCAGCTACAGAGGTGAAATGCTCCGATTAAGCTGGGTACGTACCTACAATACTGAGGAGATATCTAGTAGGGATGAGGTAGGAGCTGAGTCCAAAACGGCAGACGCCAGTCTGATGAAGTACGTGGCCACCACTTGAGAGTGAGGTTAGGTCAGATAAGGTCACCAGAAACGTGAGGGGTCAAGGCAGATTAGGTCACGTAAGACATGAGGGATCAGGTCAGCTGTGACCAGTCTGACTCGAAGTAACAGGTTAAGTAAACATTTAGAGACAGACAGGTCATAAGAGGTTTTGAAGCAATTTCCAGAATCCAGAACTTTATATGCCAAGATCAGCGCCATGACTTGCCACACAACAAAGTTTAAACAACCAAGCAGAAAGAATTCAACATCGTACACATCATCAGAGACGTTACGTATGGCAATGATGGAAACTTAATGTTCAGTTCAGTTATGACCTGAACAGATAATGTTCGGCAAGCCATTATGAAAACTACAATAAGAAGAGGACCCTCGCGTGATCATCAGTAATGACTCAGGCGAACACAGGACAACTACGGCAATGGTAGGTTTCATATGATGGGAACATATACTAAAGAAAACGAGACACAATACATAATCTATGTATCTTTACAGCACCATTGTCAGACCTCACTTAGAATGTGTTGCTTAGGTCTGGTCAACAAATGTGAATAAAGACGAGGAAAAAGCAGAATAAATGCAGAGAAGAACATCGAAACTCATTCTGTTGTTACGAAATAAACTGTATGAAAGAATAACCGAGAGATTTGAAATAACGTTCTCGGAAAAAGAAATATCACTGGGGATATCTGATAAATATTTTCAGGAAAAAAAATCGAAAACAACTCACAATGATTTTTTTTTTCATGTTAGACAGAGATCTCGTGACCAGAAATAACGGTGTGAAGTTAAAGGAAAGATAAATCAATACAAACAAAGACAAAAGTTTTTTCGGTTACAACGTTACAGAACACTGGAATAAACTACTAAATATTGAAATAAACTACAGATCACTGGAATAAACTATAGAACAGTGGAATAAACTATAGAACACTGGAATAAACTATAGAACACGAATTAAATACAGAACACTGAAATAATTCATGACCATATTTTTGAACGTGAAGATCATTGGTATATTTAAATCATGACCACACGAATACTTAAATGATATCAAGTATCAGGAAATAAGGTGATTAATGTAAGAATAAAACTTTTCTTTTTTCATTTTCAGGTTTGAGTGTCCTTCCCAGGTAATCCGGCTGCAGTGTTGCATTAGGTTGTGTCGTCTCGCCCACACTTTCCTATATACAACATTGTTGGCAATATACTCTCTCTCTCTCTCTCTCTCTCTCTCTCTCTCTCTCTCTCTCTCTCTCTCTCTCTCTCTCTCTCTCTCTACATACTAAGTAGTGCTTTCATCACTACACTCCTGCCGGAGGGAATGATGGGTGGGGAGGAGACTTCTCCTTTACCATTCTGTCTTTAGCTTGGACTTCATGCGACCTGACTTCCATTATATAAAGATTTCTTGCACTCTGTCCTGGTTAGTTAGGAAGGTAGGCAGGTATTCTAATGTACTCCCTGAGGAGGCTAAGCCCACTGAAGAGGTCGGGCCCACTATGGAGGATGTGGCTCCATTAGAGGGATACAACCACTGGAGATGTGGAACCTCTAAAGAGAATAGGATCTCTTCCACCGGGTTGAGTTGTTCCCCTACACAAGGCCTCACTGAAGAGGCTAAGGCTAATGGTCATTGTCCCACATGGGGGAGATGGGACTCATGAGGAGGATAGGACCACTGCGGAGGACTAGACTAATGAGAAGACTAGGTTGGATCAGATCATTTAGGGGTATTGGACCACCGAGGAGTCCAGCACGGCAACGGAGATCGGAACCACTGTACTGGTGGGTCACACTAGCAGTCCTGTTGTTGTACTAGTGGAAGGGTAACGCTGGGAGTCGTATCGATGTACTGGTGGAGATCACAGAAGCTGATCTGTCGTTGTACTGGTGAGAGGTTACAGAAACAGTCCTATTGGTGAACTGGTAGCAGAGAGATCGTGGTGGTTTTACTTCCAGTGTAGCACTGTAGAGGGTGTGAATGTCATCACATCCAGCGTACTGGTGCTGAAGCCAGTCCCGGTAGTACCTCCCATGAACTGGTTGTGGTCTCACCCAAGCACAACATATTCTGGTGGATGAGGTGACAGTCGCTCCGTGGTCCACAGCCGTCCATAACAGTACCAGCTCCCACCTAAGTGTAGAGAAAAGAGGAGCTCCCGTGCCTGCTGGATATAGCTTCATGGGACGGTATGCGAGACACTGGCACTGCGAGATGTAACAACACACGAACGCCACACTTTTCCCGCTTTTAGATTAACGCGAACGTCCCCTGCAGATGTTGGCGAAACGTCCTTGATGACCTTGATAGGCAAAGAGCAGACCGTGCGGTGGTCGACAAAGAAGGCATGTAATGGCCGTGGGTAGAACCCCGCAGGCGCAGACCAGGTGGCTGGGGGGGGGGGAGAGTTGCAGATGGGTACACCTGCTGCGGATGGCACACTGCCGTCCCAGCCCATGGTGAATGTTAGGAGGAGGAGGAGTGAGCCTCGCCCGGCGGGTTACTGCCCTCACCTCGTAAACCAGAGTGAGAGGGAGAGGGAGGGTCGTTGGTCTGGAGTGTAGTACACCTCCCCACGTGATGTTTAGTTAATCTTTCACCCTGGTTTATGGTTCCATATGGTGTGTGGAACAAGGCTGTGTGCCATCCAAAAATGTATCATTACAAGACAGTGGGATGTTCATTGTTGTGTGTGGTACAAGATTGTGTGTGGTTCAAAGATATGTGTGGTTTCAGGCTGTGTTGTTTTTCAAATGATGTTTATGGCAGATGGTTCTGTGGTTCAGTGTTGTGTGTTATACAAGATTTTTTGTAATTTAATTATATGCTTGTGTGGTGCATGGTTCTGCGTAGTGGAATGATTTGTGTGGTACAATGTTGTACCTGACTTAGTGTTGTGAATAGTAGATGTTGTGTTTAGAGGTGTGTGTGTGGTACAAAGTTGTTTGGCGTCCGATGTTGTTTGTGTTACAAGGTCTGTAGGTTCAAGGTTGTGAGTGATATAACGTTGTGTAAAAAACGTTATAGCACAAGGATGTTGGTGGTACAAGGTTAGTAAGAGGTTGTGTGTGGAACAAGTTTGTTTGTAGATGAAGGTTTTCTGTGGTAAGGGGTTGTTTGTGGTAAAAAGTTGTGTATGGTTCAAGGTTGTATGCAGCGAGCGGCTGTTTGTGGTACAAGGTTCTATGTAGCAGGAGGTTGTGTTAGGTCCAAGGTTATGCATGGCACAAGGTTATGTGGTATAAAGTTATTTGTGGTATATTGATGGTTGTAAGGTAAGGTTAGTTCACCACATCAGCTCACAACACCCACCAAGCCACCACTGCACCACCACCACCACTACCACATACTACCACAGCATCAATACCACCACATTAATACCACAGCACCACCACCACCACTCTCCCAACACAGTACCACAACAGCCACCACCACTTAAGAATCAGCGTCACTACACGTTCACCATCGTCACTATCGCCACCACAACATCAACATCACAAGTACACCACCATCATCACCACCATCACTGCCACACCACCATCCCCTCTCACCACCAACCACCACCAACACCAATGTACCATATGATGCCACCACAATCACCACCAACACACGCCAATATGACATCACCAATCTACCACCCCTACACCACAACCATCACCACCACAACCATCACGTCATCGCCACCACCACATCACCACCAGACCACTACCACCAACACCCCACCATCACCACAATAACCTCATCTCCACACCACCTCACTACCACGACCACCACAAAACGAACACCGCCATCCACACCCAACCATACCACCACCCTCACCACACCACACCTGCACACCACACCACCATACCTACTTAGCACCACCCTCACCACACCATACCAGTACACCACACCACCATACCTACTTAGCACCACCCTCACCACACCACACCTGCACACCACACCACCATACCTACTTAGCACCACCCTCACCACACCATACCAGTACACCACACCACCATACCTACTTAGCACCACCCTCACCACACCATACCAGTACACCACACAGCACCACATCATCAGGCGGTGCCTGGCTGGCCAGGACCATCGGTGTGGGAAGCGGACCTCCTTAATGAAAAACAAATATTGCGACCGTACGAAGCCAGAAAATCCGGGACTTCTCACGAACTGGCCGCCGGCAAGTTGGGCGTCACCAGATTTTCTGAACAAATTAATTTCTCGTGTCCTCCAGAGAATAAATCTGTCATCAGAGTTTCCACGGGGGAATATACACTGAGCTCTTGGACTGTGGGGTAAAGATGACGCCCTTACTGAAGCCTCTGCGCTTGGATCTCTCTCTCTCTCTCTCTCTCTCTCTCTCTCTCTCTCTCTCTCTCTCTCTCTCTCTCTCTCTCTCTCTCTCTCTCTCTCTCTCTCAAGGAGTCAAAGTTTTTCATTTCTTTTCTCATTTTTGTTGATTGTTAGATACAATCTTCGTGTTCTAGAGACCAAGGTTACAACAGAACTGGTGTTCGAACCACAGACATTCTGTTAGTGTTCCTCACTCTTGTGGCAACACCTGACCACACTGCATCCACAAGGAGACATCCACTGCTGATCATCCCGACACATTTCTCACATACACACGCATGTTTGAGGAGAATCATCCTGAGTGACGGAGGTGGAGGAGAAAACCTCAATAGCGCGGGAACAGTGCGACACAGCGACACAGACAGGCTGGTCTGTGACCCAGTCCATGGCTGCTGTAGTGTGAACCAAGAACTCTGGTACAACAGCCTACTTGCCTTACAAGCATTTTCTCTCTATTACTTTTGTTGACACATTGGGAAATTTTGAGATGTGATTTCACGTCTAAGTTAGTGGAGTGTGATGTCATTCTGTGGGACTATGGGGATATTTCAGTACTACCCTCTGAAACAGCGAACGGAAATACGTATTGCTCCTTGACAATGTCTTTAATAACGCTGATCAACATATTTTGACTGATTTTATGTTTCCCATCATGGATTTTGGGCCGCTGAACACGAAACTGACCATGAAAAGGGTGTCCAAGAAAATGACACCATCTTACGTTTGACATGTATTACACACTATATTGGTGACACAGGGTCATTCACTGGCTTACCTCGATTAAGTGCAATGCCTCTTCGCCTGTCGATAGTATAAAAGTCTTGGAGCGTCTCTTTTTTCCGTCCAGCAATAAATCTCTAACATCGCTGAACACCATTTGTCCTGGTGCTGTTTCACTATCACCCAGATGTCTTGGAAACGTTCGCCTTGCTCATCGCTCACTGCGCCACACTTAACCAGAAAAAAATTATAGTGGAAAAAAAAGATCTATAAAGACAACCTGCTGCCCATTTTCCGATAGCATGACAACAGGCTGTCCACAAGTACCCAGTAGTTGTCAGTCTTGATACATCCTAACAAGTTGGTTGCCAGCAGCCGGGAAGCATTCCACGCTGTCTCCTCGTTACCACTGAGGAGTTGTCAAACTGCTCGTCTCTGAGGAGTTGGAGGATCCGGGGACAGATGAAGACACCCTCCCTGATCTTCACCTCACGAAGCCATTGGGAATTTCCCACCGAGTCACCTCAACGTCGACCCATTCTCATCCATAGCCATAATAAATTTCTTCATGAGAACGTGTTCGATGGGCAGAGACGGCACCGAAATCCTTCTAGCGGGCACGAAACACAGCGACTCGCAAGGAGATTCCACTGTTGTAGTCTCGAGCCCAGCAGTTCCGCTTTACTCTTCCACAGTTCCAGAACTCTGACGAGGTCGCCTGATTCATTCTGCTTGATCCTATGTGGTTCAGCAGACGTCACGTTGGGGTAGAAATCATGATCTCTTGATGATGATGATGATGATGATGATGATGATGATGATGATGATGGCTCACATGTTTCATAAATCTCGCCCTGTTCATTCTCCCATCCCAGGGAAAGTGAGTCTGGGTTACCAGAACGGGAAGTCCTTCACTGTGGGGTACCGGGCGCATAGCAGATGGTACATTCAGACAGCATGAGGTCCACTGTTTCTTCTTGTAGACACCTTGCAGGAGTGGAGGCGCCACACAGGAGTAACAGTCACAGACGTGATCTGCTGGCCTCCTCAACACCAAGGGCACGGCAATAGGGCATCGATCACCTTCTGCCATTCAACCAACTGCAAAGGTTTGTTGCACCAGCACTGCAGCACATGTGTGGCGACCAACTCTTGTCCTGGTGCCCAGCCTCACACCTACGGTAAAGATTGTAGACTTTCTTGATGACTGGGGTTACGGCACGCTTCTGAGATGCAAAGGTCACCTTAGCACAAGCATAACGAAAGTTATCTGCACTGTTCACGCACTCACGGGGCATCCTTGTTGACGTTCGGCAAAGAAATTACTCAACAGTCAGTCACGCGTGGCTCTTCGTGCTACTGGAGCAGTACATTTCAGCAGAATGACAGAAAACCAACACCGCACTGCAAGATGCAGCAAGTATTGTATCATAAAAAGAAACTGCTTTGCACTCTGATTACAATATTCAAACCAGATCCGATTCAAATACAGACTTAGGGATGGAAAACAATAATACACCTGGGTGCTGAATGCATCATCCACTTCCCGCAAACAGGGTTGCCAGATTTTGCCTCAAAGCCGCACAACACCAGTGCCAGTGCGAATCGTACATATTGGGATCCATCCCGTATCTTCAAAACTAGAGCCAGTTAACATTCTTAGGTGTCATGTCCGTGCTCAGCGCCCCAAAGATTAGCTTCTTTAATTTCAGAAACATTTTGGCAGTTGATCAGTGCATAAATCATGAATAATAAACAACTTTTCTGAAACTACAGATACAAATAACTATTACACAGTGAACGTGTCAGTAGAATGCTCTATCATCACCAGAATCGAATTCTGATTTTCCACAAGCGATTCTAAAATCAAATCCAAGTATGAGAGAATGAATGTTTGTGTGGAAGCTGGGTTGGACGGCCAGTGTGTGCGTTCCTAGCGCGGAAAATTCGTATCCAGCCGACATCTGATACACTTTAGCAAGACCATCATACACCTAAGCAAGCATCTTAAGATTATCTTCTGAGTCTTGACTGTACCTACCCTTGTCCGACTCCTTCCTACCCAAACCCATGATCAACCATTGAAGAGAAAGACAAGCATCTTCCTCAGACCACTTGACAATGAATGCCACAGAGGTCTCCTGGGTTGCAGACTCGTCAAGGAAGTTGTCAGACGCACGATGATTAACCCATATACGTAGTCACCAATAATTCATCCATTTCCTCGTCAGGATAGAAATTGCTGGCTGTTGGGGTGACATGTGTAGTTTCGAGAAAACATGTTAGTGTTCAGCAGGAAGCTTGTGCCTGCAATATGGGACGTATGACGAGGGAAAATGATGGATGTGAGGAGTTATACCAACAGACAATGTCATTCCGCCTTTCGCTGCCCTCCGCAGGAAAGAGCAAACGAGAAACCAGAGATGTGATACTGTGGACTACATCTTCCTCTGTGTTCAGTACTCCGCTTCTCGCTTATGGAAACACCTGACCTACATACCGTGGACCCTTTTGGACACACTGCTCACACTGACGTACAAAACTATACGCTATTTCCTCACTGGTTTTCGAAAATATTTACGTCTCAATTGGCTATGTTTAGGTGCGACAAATCAACCAACTTCACTTTATTCGTTTGAATTGTATGAAGTCATCATGCTACGTACTGCCATGAAAGTTCTTTGATAATACCTTTTCTGATTACAATGAATGTTGTATTAATACACAAGCCCAATGTTTGTTTGTTCTTTTCTCAGAGACATTGCTTTATCTTCAAGCAGATTAACAGAATCTTTCAAGTGACGGGAGGAACCGCCTTCCCTGTGTTGGATGGTGGGCGTGTGTGGCTGTCCCACCTGCACCCACACAGTCATACTCACGGACACAAGAAGCTCATCCTGCCTTTATTTGCAAATATTTATAGTTTTTGCGTTTACCAAGACTTGCCACCCGATTCTGCGCGCCCGGAATTAAAACTTTTATCATAAGAAAGCTGCTTATCTGAAACTAAGTTGCATCCTGCTTCTGCGACCAGCAGCGCTCGTGTGCCAGTAAACAGCATCGGAATAACTCTGCTCCTTGATCACTACCACACCAGCATACACTGCCGAGACACATGCAGCGCTGCATTCAGGTCATATTGCTCTGAGTACAGCACAGTACTGTGTTAATAACCATGTTCACCAACATTATTCTCGGCGCAAAAAAAAATATCATAATCAAATTTGAGATTCTGCTGATTTAGTCTTGATGAAACTCGACATTGTGAGAGCAACACAGAAATGAGGAAAGCTCTCCAGCCTTACTGGCCTCTTCTCTCAGTACACGACCATGTTTCTCACCCTTGGTTAACAGATACGTGATGGAACAGAAAACGGAGAGCAAACAACGATATTGCGTAGAGCGTTCAATATGTCAGTTGCTTTCTTTCCCATAATCTGACCATTTCAAGGCTGAACCGTTGCAGGTGGGAAGCGTGTGTGGGATGCAGCGAGTCGTGCAGAACACAGTGTCTGTTATGACCATTTCTTTGTAGTTTTTTCTTACTTCTTTAAGAAACACTTTCTTGCGACTACCGTAAGATATCAAAATATATCTGCAACTTTTTGCACTGCATCTTTATACGAATAATGGTTTGTGTACCTGTCTGTGGAATAAAAACGGCTGACTGTGTTATAAGTGTGTCTGTTTGGGGAATCAATGTGTCTGTGTATGAAATCAGTGTGTTTGTCTGTCCGTGGAAACGATTACATTGCCAAGACAACAAGCAATAAACCCTGAGCTGGGCGTAGTGATGATGTTGGCCTGAGCAGTGAAGATAAGGGTTTTTTAGTGACGAAGAGAATAGTGAACACAAGGGTGAAGGAGAGTAATGTGATCGCAATGATGATGCGGTCAAGATGAAGGGTGAAGCACTTTCACACACACACACACACACACACACACACACACACACACACACACACACACGACGACACAGGGATATATGAGGAACTAAATAAGTTCAAAAGTGTTTACACGGTGAAAGAACTCTATCCCAAATAAAAGTGTGGCAATAGGGAGGAAGTCGTAGAAAGCAGTGAGATATCTAGAAAAAACATTAAAAATACTAAAGGATCCTAACCCATACAGGCCTGATGAAATTTCACCATATGTGCTGAAGATGTGCACATTAGACTTACACTTGACATATCATTTGTGATACTGGTCAAGATTACGCTGGAGAAAGGCAAAGTGCCAAGGAAGTGAGGAAATTGCAAATGTTTTACCCCTCTATAAGAGAGGAGACTGGGAAAAGGCGCTGAACTACAGCCTTGTCTCACGTGCAAGTGTGATCTGTAAAGTACAGGAAAAGTTAATCATATAACGAATGGACGACTCTGCAGAAGAGAACTGCCTGAACGACAACACAGTTTTAGGGAAAGGTCACGTATAATGAACCTCGTAATTTTTACGCTAGAGGGAGCTCTGCTTTGGACAAAACTGAATGCTGGGTGGATTGTTTGTGTTTGGACTGCCAGAAAGCATTTGACGCTATACTGTGTAGAAGGTTGATAAGGAAACTGCTTCACCAGTAGGAAGAAAGAGACTCCGATAGACAAAAGATTGTCTTACTGAACGAGAAGAAAGGCTGCATTTCACAGAAGCCTTCTCGAAATGCGCTGTCACCAATGGAGTGCCGCAGGGTTTGCTCCTGAGACCATTGCACATATACTCAAATGACTTACCAAAAGGAAGGCACTCCTACCTGATTATGTCTGCTGATGAGTCCAGAGTCACATGGGAAGCAAAGAATGAAGAAGACTGCATCAACTTACTTGGGGAATCTAGACAAAGTCCAAACTTGGAATTCAACCAAATCGAATGAAAAGTGATGAGGATGGGACGCAATGGAAGAAGACTGATACAAATATCGCTCAGCAGGTAAAAAGCTGAGGGAATCTGTGTCTGGAGGGAACATCGGAGCCGACATTAACTATTCTGTCGCTATACTTCCACCAAGAACTGTAACACTGTCTGCTGGCAAAAATATCAGCATCGCTTTTAAATACGTAGATGAAGAAATGTTCAGCAAACAGTGAGAATGTCAGGCTAGAACTAGACTACGATTCTCAGGTTTGGTCACCACACTTAAAACATCATCATAAAAAGATAACTTATAGAAAAGGTCCGGAAGACTGACCTTCTCTGGACCTTCTCTGTTGGTACAAGAATTAAGAGACGGGAGTTACAGTGAGATGTTGAGGTCATAAACTACCTTTCCATGAAAAACGGAAGAGTAATGAGTAACTTGATCAAAACCTTAAAGTTTCTGATGTGGTTTGATGATTTAGACGGAGAACCATTCTTCTGAAAGATGCAGATTAAAAGGAACCAGAGGCCACAGTAAGAAAGTTACCGAAAGAGACGTTAAGAATTAAATACATCTATAACGTTAGAGATGTGTGAGAACGGGATAATCCAAGTGATAAAATTGTGAGTGTTGCTAATACACGAAAGTTGAAAAAGTGCGACAGAAGAAAAAGCTTAAGAGTGGAGAACTCTTTCCCCCAACTGTAAAATTTGGTAATTACGGACACACGCACGCACGCACACGCACACACACATGGGTACCTGGCTTTGGCGGGTGTGAGTATGTGTGTGTGTGTATACAGACATAAGAGTAAAGATATGGTACATATATACAAAGTTAATGAGAACGGCCAATACGAGTGTCAGACTCTCTCCCCGTAACACAGAAATGGGATTCACAACCACAAAACCCTACGACCTTTACTGTCACCGTTCTGTGCCACACTCTCATCACACTGGGTCAGACTTGGTACAAAAGCCACCTGAAATAGGAAAAGAAAAAGACGACAACTAGACATGCTGACGAATATCGCATTTAGTTCCCAGTAATTGAGTCGATTTCTTCCTCTTCATTGAAGATTCATTAAGAATATCCTCTTTACCTTATACCCCAGACCACAGTGTCTGCCGTTACTAAACGTATGATTTACTTCGTATTATTATACTGCCTACGTGATATTACGTACGTCCATAGTGGACTCCTGAGCTGAATTATCCTAACAGTAATTTTCATGATGGCCAAAGCCAGGGTGGTATAAACATGTACGGTACATGAACGTTTAAATCACTACCGTGACTTGTAACAACCCCCGTGTGACCCACTGGTTGACTCCTGGCTTGTGAGGCAACACACTCAGGTCTACAGGAGGAATGTCAACAAGGAGCACTTGTCCCAGGGTCGGCGCTCACGTCACGTCCCACAGAGCCGCATCACATCCGCCTGCGACCAAGTGCTACCGCAGGGGATCGTCTCGTGAGCCGCAGCCAGGCTGAAGGGTGGATGGATGGGGGCAGGAATCTGGGAATGTTGGCTCCCCACCCACAAGCGGCTCAGTCTTACACACACACACACACACACACACACACACACACACACACACATACACACACACACACACACACACACACACACACACACACACACCCGTGGCCACATCGTGAACAGAGGACCTGTAACTGGACGTGACCATCTGATATGAAGCGAGGATGCTCTGCCATCAACCTATGTGGACGTCTTCCACTCACCGAGGGACATCCCCAGCACTGGTCTTCGCGGAGACATCCTTTCCCTACCCTAGCGCGGGAAGCAGCCCGGAGGCGTCCCCGGCCGCTGTGCCGGACCAAAGGTCGCACCCACAAACACACACACACACACACACACACATTTCCACTACAGGGAGATGATGGCCAGGTTATCCCCTCATTCTTCTGACCCTACTTGTGCTTAATTCCTTGTCGTCTGCTCAAGTTGGTCGGTTTCTTAACATTGAAAAGTCTACTCAACATCGATACTGTCAGATCTGTTTGAGACCTTGAAATCTGGTCTTAGACGCTGACTGATTCTGAAACTCGAAACCTGGGACCATGTATTTCCTTATCCTTGTCTGGGCAAGTGGGGTTGCTAATCTCTCTCTCTCTCTCTCTCTCTCTCTCTCTCTCTCTCTCTCTCTCTCTCTCTCTCTCTCTCTCTCTCTCTCTCTCAGTCCAGGGATTACTTGTTGCCCGTCGATGGACCTCCTCTAGGAAATGCTATAGCTACTTAATAAGAGTGGAGAGACACAATCCAATTTCCGTCAACGAATATTTGCTGAAACTCTCCGTATTGGACCCTATTCTTGAAAACATTTTGACAGTGATCAGTATGTAGTTCACCTTCTTTACACTTCTCTTGATGAGCTATGTACTAGTGATAGGTTCAAGGTTGTGTACTAGTGACAGATTGATGTGTTGTGACACGTTGATGTGGTGAATACTAGTGACAGGCTGATGTGGTGTGTACTAGTGACACGATGATGTGGTGTGTACTGGTGACAGGTTGATGTGGTGTGTACTGGTAACAGGTTGATGTGGCGTGTACTAGTGACAGATTGATGTGGCGTGCACTGGTGACAGGTTGATGTGGTGTGTACTGGTAACAGGTTGATGTGGTGTGTACTGGTGACAGGTTGATGTGGTGTGTACTGGTGACAGGTTGATGTGGTGTGTACTGGTAACAGGTTGATGTGGTGTGTACTGGTGACAGGTTGATGTGGTGTGTACTGGTGACAGGTTGATGTGGTGTGTACTGGTGACAGGTTGATGTGGCGTGTAGTAGTGACGGGCCTGGCGTTACGTCAACGAACAAGCCCTTCCCACATGTGGACTCCTGACTTGGCCTTCCTCAGGGTCACAGACGCAGCCTGCCTTCACGTTCCCATTATAACCACGTACCTGACCAATGATGGGTCCTGTATGGGACTCTTTCCTTGGTTCACGTTTTGAATGATCCTTATTTCTCTCATAAGATCTTCAGACATATCCAGGGATGACTCAAGCCCTTATGGCATGTCCTTTACACAGATCCATAACAACAGCTCGGACCAGGACTGAGCCCTGCGGGACACCACTCGTTCCTTTGACACAATTTGAAAACGCATTTCTGGCACGTTATTTCTAGTTCCCTTCTGCCTAGATCATCTGTGACCCACTAAAGGGGTCCCTACATGTATGGCTGACCTTCGTGGAGATCATTGTCGGGTCGTCCCGTTACTTCAAGAACACAAAGTCCAACTTAATTTTCTTAGCTCGTGGTCACCGCCACAGTCCAGAAAATCTATAATGCACGATCTTTTACCTCTATACTAAAGCTGCGCCTTACCTGGTCCTACTTGGGATGTCATATTCTTGTAAGTACTCGTCACCTTGCTTTCGTTATGTCTGATTTTCAAGTATTTACGAAATGTAACAAAGTATTACTTGCTCCTACGTTAACATGTTTTTGCTATCACGTCTCAAAGAAATAGGCTCAACATTTACACTGGTTCCTCTCCCATGGCAATAATTCCACTTTGCATCGAATTTTTCAGTCGGATCTCATGTTGTCTGCTGTTGCGAGTTTCTACATATTTCTTTCGCACAAAGTACAGTATACCATTAGGGTTACGCGCCATACACGGCTCTAGAGCTGGCGTGGGCCCATCCTTATCTTGTCTAACGTCCTTAACACTTGCCATGGTGTCTTCCCCATCCTATTCAGTTGGTGCTGGCGGTCTTGTGACTTGCAAAGAGAATACATTTTGAAACGTACAACATTTCGCTGCTCTTATCTCTCTCTCTCTCTCTCTCTCTCTCTCTCTCTCTCTCTCTCTCTCTCTCTCTCTCTCTCTCTCTCTCTCTCTCTCTCTGTTCCATCATTAATATTGGCGAAGAGGAGTGTAATCTTGACGAGGAATTTATCATTCCAAAGGAACCCATCATTTTCCTACGACTCACTGGCTCAGCCATGAAACTGCAGAAGCCCCATAAAAGTGGTCCTGAGGTTCTATACACACACACACACACACACACACACACACACACACACACACACACACACACACACACACACACACACACACACACATGTATATACATATATATATATATATATATATATATATATATATATGATAGAGTTGATAGAGATGCTCTGTGGAAGGTATTAAGAATATATGGTGTGGGAGGCAAGTTGTTAGAAGCAGTGAAAAGTTTTTATCGAGGATGTAAGGCATGTGTACGTGTAGGAAGAGAGGAAAGTGATTGGTTCTCAGTGAATGTAGGTTTGCGGCAGGGGTGTGTGATGTCTCCATGGTTGTTTAATTTGTTTATGGATGGGGTTGTAAAGGAGGTAAATGCAAGAGTCCTGGAAAGAGGGGCAAGTATGAAGTCTGTTGGGGATGAGAGAGCTTGGGAAGTGAGTCAATTGTTGTTCGCTGATGATACAGCGCTGGTGGCTGATTCATGTGAGAAACTGCAGAAGCTGGTGACTGAGTTTGGTAAAGTGTGTGGAAGAAGAAAGTTGAGAGTAAATGTGAATAAGAGCAAGGTTATTAGGTACAGTAGGGGTGAGGGTCAAGTCAATTGGGAGGTGAGTTTGAATGGAGAAAAACTGGAGGAAGTGAAGTGTTTTAGATATCTGGGAGTGGATCTGTCAGCGGATGGAACCATGGAAGCGGAAGTGGATCATAGGGTGGGGGAGGGG
This sequence comes from Panulirus ornatus, assembly GCF_036320965.1. Taxonomy (NCBI): domain Eukaryota; kingdom Metazoa; phylum Arthropoda; class Malacostraca; order Decapoda; family Palinuridae; genus Panulirus; species Panulirus ornatus. Next base: position 24,206,553 of record NC_092229.1, on the reverse strand, counting down.
GCGAAAATTTTGGGAGCCTTGAAAAATGTGTGGAAGTCGAGAACATTATCTCGGAAAGCAAAAATGGGTATGTTTGAGGGAATAGTGGTTCCAACAATGCTGTATGGTTGCGAGGCGTGGGCTATGGATAGAGATGTGCGCAGGAGGATGGATGTGCTGGAAATGAGATGTTTGAGGACAATGTGTGGTGTGAGGTGGTTTGATCGAGTAAGTAACGTAAGGGTAAGAGAGATGTGTGGAAATAAAAAGAGCGTGGTCGAGAGAGCAGAAGAGGGTGTTTTGAAATGGTTTGGGCACATGGAGAGAATGAGTGAGGAGAGATTGACCAAGAGGATATATGTGTCGGAGGTGGAGGGAACGAGGAGAAGAGGGAGACCAAATTGGAGGTGGAAAGATGGAGTGAAAAAGATTTTGTGTGATCGGGGCCTGAACATGCAGGAGGGTGAAAGGAGGGCAAGAAATAGAGTGAATTGGAGTCATGTGGTATACAGGGGTTGACGTGCTGTCAGTGGATTGAAGCAAGGCATGTGAAGCGTCTGGGGTAAACCATGGAAAGCTGTGTAGGTATGTATATTTGCGTGTCTGGACGTGTGTATGTACATGTGTATGGGGGGGGGGGGGGTTGGGCCATTTCTTTCGTCTGTTTCCTTGCGCTACCTCGCAAACGCGGGAGACAGCGACAAAGTATAAAAAAAAAAAAAAAAAAAAAAAAAAAAAATATATATATATATATATATATATATATATATATATATATATATATATATTTTTTTTTTTTTTTTTTTTATACTTTGTCGCTGTCTCCCGCGTTTGCGAGGTAGCGCAAGGAAACAGACGAAAGAAATGGCCCAACCCCCCCCCCCCATACACATGTACATACACACGTCCACACACGCAAATATACATACCTACACAGCTTTCCATGGTTTACCCCAGACGCTTCACATGCCTTGCTTCAATCCACTGACAGCACGTCAACCCCTGTATACCACATGACTCCAATTCACTCTATTTCTTGCCCTCCTTTCACCCTCCTGCATGTTCAGGCCCCGATCACACAAAATCTTTTTCACTCCATCTTTCCACCTCCAATTTGGTCTCCCTCTTCTCCTCGTTCCCTCCACCTCCGACACATATATCCTCTTGGTCAATCTCTCCTCACTCATTCTCTCCATGTGCCCAAACCATTTCAAAACACCCTCTTCTGCTCTCTCAACCACGCTCTTTTTATTTCCACACATCTCTCTTACCCTTACGTTACTTACTCGATCAAACCACCTCACACCACACATTGTCCTCAAACATCTCATTTCCAGCACATCCATCCTCCTGCGCACATCTCTATCCATAGCCCACGCCTCGCAACCATACAGCATTGTTGGAACCACTATTCCCTCAAACATACCCATTTTTGCTTTCCGAGATAATGTTCTCGACTTCCACACATTTTTCAAGGCTCCCAAAATTTTCGCCCCCTCCCCCACCCTATGATCCACTTCCGCTTCCATGGTTCCATCCGCTGACAGATCCACTCCCAGATATCTAAAACACTTCACTTCCTCCAGTTTTTCTCCATTCAAACTCACCTCCCAATTGACTTGACCCTCACCCCTACTGTACTGTATGAAGTCTGTTGGGGATGAGAGAGCTTGGGAAGTGAGTCAATTGTTGTTCGCTGATGATACAGCGCTGGTGGCTGATTCATGTGAGAAACTGCAGAAGCTGGTGACTGAGTTTGGTAAAGTGTGTGGAAGAAGAAAGTTGAGAGTAAATGTGAATAAGAGCAAGGTTATATATATATATATATATATATATATATATATATATATATATATATATATATATATATATATATATATATATATATATATATATATATATATTTATCTATTTATCTATTCATTCTATTTATTTATTTTGCTTTGTCGCTGTCTCCCGCGTTAGCGAGGTAACGCAAGGAAACAGACGAAAGAATGGCCCAACCCACCCACATACACATGTATATACATACACGTCCACACACGCAAATATACATACCTATACATCTCAACGTATACATGTATATACACACACAGACATATACATATGTAAACGTGAACATAATCTATACTGTCGGCCTTTATTCATTCCCATCGCCACCTCGCCACACATGTAATAACAACCCACTCCCCCCTCATGTGTGCGAGGTAGTGCTAGGAAAAGACAACAAAGGCCACATTCGTTCACACTCAGTCTCTAGCTGTCATGTAATAATGCACCGAAACCACAGCTCCTTTTCCACATCCAGGCCCCCCTGAACTTTCCATGGTTTACCCCAGACGCTTCACATCCCTTGGTTCAATCCATCGACAGCACGTCGACCCCGGTATACCACATCGTTCCAATTCACTCTATTCCTTGCACGTCTTTCACCTTCCTGCATGTTCAGGCCCCAATCACTCAAAATCTTTTTCACTCCATCTTTCCACCTCAAACCATTTCAAAACACCTTCTTCTGCTCTCTCAACCACACTCTTTTTATTACCACACATCTCTCTTACCCTACTATTACTTACTCGATCAAACCACCTCACACCACATATTGTCCTCAAACATCTCATTTCCAGCACATCCACCCTCCTACGCACAACTCTATCCATAGCCCACGCCTCGCAACCATACAACATTGTCGGAACCATTATTCCTTCAAACATACCCATTTTTGCTTTCCGAGATAATGTTCTCGACTTCCACACACTCTTCAACGCTCCCAGAATTTTCGCCCCCTCCCCCACCCTATGATTCACTTCCGCTTCCATGGTTCCATCCACTGACAAATCCACTCCCAGATATCTAAAACACTTTACTTCCTCCAGTTTTTCTCCATTCGAACTTACCTCCCAATTGACTTGACCCTCAACCCTACTGTACCTAATAACCTTGCTCTTATTCACATTTACTCTCAACTTTCTTCTCTCACGCAATTTACCAAACTCAGTCACCAGCTTCTCCAGTTTCTCACATGAATCAGCCAGCAGCGCTGTATCATCAGCGAACAACAACTGACTCACTTCCCAAGCTCTCTCATCCACAACAAACTGCATACTTGCCACTCTTTCCAAAACTCTTGCATTCACCTCCCTAACAACCCCATCCATAAACATATTAAACAACCATGGAGACATCACACACCCCTGCCGCAAACCTACATTCACTGAGAACCAATCACTTTCCTCTCTTCCTACACGTACACATGCCTTACATCCTCGATAAAAACTTTTCACTCCTTCTAACAACTTGCCTCCCACACCATATATTCTTAATACCTTCCACAGAGCATCTCTATCAAATCTATCATTGCCTTTTTCCAGATCCATTTTAAAAGCTACATTTCAAATCCCTTTTTTTTTTCAAAGGGATTTCTCACAACTTTTTTCAAAGCAAACACCTTTATCCACACCTTTCCCCTTTCCCCTTCTGAAACCAAATGCTCTTCCCCATTTTTGCTCTGTACATGCCTTCACCTCTCAATCCAAAACCCCCCCATATTAAATTTCCCCGGGATCTCAATAAACTTATCCCCCTGTAATTTGAGCATTCACTTTTGTCCCCCTTTTCCTTTTTTACAATGGCACTATGAAAGCATTTTCCCCCAAAACCTCAGGCACCTCACCAGAAATCCCTACATACATTAAATAACCTTACCAACCAGTCAACAACACAGACACCCCTTTATTAATAAATTCCACGCAATACCACCAACCCCCCTGCCTTGCTGGCTTTCATCTTCCGCAAAGCTTTTACTACCTCTTCTCTGTTTACCCAAAACATTTTTTCCCCAAACCCCCTCACTTTGACCCACTCGACAAAAAAAAAAAAATTTTTTTTGCCCCCTCTATCATCAAACACATTCAACAAACCTTTTAAAATTCTCACTCCCAAATCCCTTTTCACATCACCCCTAATTGTTATCACCTCCCCCTTAGCCCCCTTCCCCTGAGGTCCCCATCCTTGTGATTGTCCAAAATTTTGTTTTGGGGCCCGACCCATGTTTACCAAAAAAGGCCCTCCTAGCTTCGTCCCCTTCGATGTATATCAAATGATGTTATATTTCTCTCTTGTGTCTCCCCTTATGTTGTGATTATTCACGAAAGTGCACTTGGGAACTTTTCGTGTTTCATTTTCCCCCTGGACCCTAGGAAAATATTTTTTGGGATCACGCGCAAAATTGGGGGATCCTTTCCAAATATATATATATATTTTTAATATATATTTAAATTATAATTATATATTATATATATATAATAATATATATATATATTTTATATATATATATAGGGGTTGATTAGAAAGGGTAGTGAGGGGTTGGGTTTAATTTAAGTAAATTATCAGGGGAAAAGAAGAGGGGAGGCAATTGGACGATTTTTGCAGGGAAAAAATGCAATTGAGTGGGAGATGTAAAAAAGAAAGAGACAGGAGGTCAAAAAGAAAGGGGGCAAGGGTGAAAAAGAGGGCAAATGAGAGTTGGGGTGAGATTTTTAACCATTAAATTTTAGGGGGGAAAAAAAAGATGTTCTGGAAGGAGGAAAATAAAGTGCGTAAGACAAGGGAGAAAATGGGAACTTCAGTGAAGGGCGCAAAATGGGGAGGTGTTTAACAAGTAATGGTGATGGGGGAAAAGGGAAAGAGGGGAGTGAGTATTTTGGGGGTTTTTGTTGAATGTGTTTGATGATAAAAGTGGCAGAAAAAGGGTGTTTTGGTCGGGGTGGGTGGAAAAAAGTGAGAGGGTTAGGAAAAATTGTTTTTGGTAAACAGTAAAAAAGGGTAGAAAAAAGTTTTTGGGAAGAAAAAAGCGGAAGGGAGCAGGTTTGGATGGAAATTGCAGTGGAATTTTTAAAAAAGGGGAGTTTGTATTATTGATGGTTGGAAAGGGTTATTTAAGGGATGTGTGACTCATGGTGGGGTGCCTGGGGAAATTGGCGGAATGCATGCACAGTCCCTTGTACAAAGGGAAAGGGGATAAGAGGGGAGTGCCCCAAATTACAGAGGTATAAGTTTTGTTGAGTTTTCCTTGGGGAAATTTAAAAAGGGAGGGGATTGTTGGGGAGGGGGAAGGCCCCTTTGGGCAGGCATCAGATTGGGAAGAGCAAAAGGGGGTTTTAGAAGTGGTAGAGGATGTGTGGATCAGGTGTTTGCTTTGAAGGGGGAAAAAAAAAAGGGGAAAATACTTAGGGAAAAACAAATGGATTTGTATGTAGCATTTTTGGATTGGAGAAAGGGATATGATAGAGGGGAAAAAGGGTGCTCTGTGGAAGGTATTAAGAATTATGGTGTGGGAGGGGAAGTTTTTTAGGGAAACAGTGAAAAGTTTTTATCAGGATGTAAGGCATGTGTAAGTGTAGGAGGAGGAAAGTGATTGGTTCTCAGTGAATGTAGGTTTGCGGCAAAGGGGGGTGTGATGTCTCCATGGTTGTTTAATATGTTTTGGATGGGGTTGTTAGGGGAAAGGGGAAAGGGAAGGTTTTGGAAAGAGGGGCAAATTGAAGTTGTTGGGGATGAGGAGCTTGGGGAAAAATGAGTCAATTGTTGTTGCTGATGATACAGCGTGGTGGCTGATTCATGTGAGAAAAATGCAGAAGTGGTGAAATGAGTTTGGGTTTAAAATGTGTGAAAGAAGGGGAAAAATTTAAAAGTAAATGTGAATAAGAGCAAGGTAATTAGGTACAGGGAGGGTTGAGGGTCAAGGGCCCAAATTGGGGGGTAAGTTTGAATGGAGGGAAAAAATGGAGGAAGTAAAGTGTTTTAGTTTTTTGGGAGGGGTTTTGGCAGCGGATGGAACCATGGAAGCGGAAATGGGTCTTTGGGGGGGGAGGGGGGGAAAATCCTCGGAGCCTTGAAGAATGTGTGGAAGTCGAGAAAATTATCTCGGGAAAACAAAAATGGGTTTGTTTGAAGGAAAAAAGGGGGTTCCAACAATGTTGTATGGTTGCGAGGGGTGGGCTATGGATAAAAGTTGTGCGCAGGAGGATGGATGTGCTGGAAATTAGATGTTTGAGGGGCAATGTGTGGTGTGAGGTGGTTTGATCGAGTAAGTAACGTAAGGGTAAGAGAGATGTGTTTGGGAAATAAAAAGAGTGTGGTTGAGAGAGCAGAAGGGGTGTTTTGAAATGGGGTTTTGGGGACATGGAGAGAATGAGTGAGGAAAGATTGACCCAAAAGGATATATGTGTCGGAGGTGGAGGGAACGAGGAGAAGTGGGAGACCAAATTGAAAGGGGGACAGATGGAGTGAAAAAGATTTTGTGTGATTTGGGGGCCTGAAAAATGCAGGAGGGTGAAAGGAGGGCAAGGAATAGAGTGAATTGGATCGTGTTATATCCCGGGGGGTTTACGTGCTGTCAGTGGGTTGAATTTTAGGGGATGTGAAAACGTTGGGGTTTAAACCCTGGAAAAACTTTTGTAGGTATGTATATTTGCGTCTGTGGACGCATGTATAACATGTGTATGGGGGGGGGGGGTTTGGGGCCCTTTCTTTGTTTTGTTACCTTGGCTACCTGCAAAAAGCGGGAGACAGGGGACAAAAAAAAAAAAAAAAAAAAAAAAAAAAAAAAAAAAAAAAAAATATATATATATTTTATAATTTAAAATAAAATATATATATAAATATAAACCTAAATTTTCCCTTTAGGGGGGTTTTAAAAACCGGGGTCACCAGCTTCCCCCTTTCCACATGAATCAGCCAGCAGCGCTTATCATCAGGGGAAAAAAACAACTGACTCACTTCCCAAGCTCTCTCATCCACAAAAAACCCTGCATATTTGCCACTTTTTCCCCAAAAACTCTTGCATTCCCCCCCTAACAACCCCATCCATAAACATTTTTAAACAACCAGGGAGACATCACACACCCCTGCCGCAAACCTACTTCACTGAGAACCAATCACTTTCCTCTTTTCCACCTACACATGCCTTACACCCTTTGGAAAAAAATTTTTTCCTCCTTCAAACAATTTCCCCCTCCCCCCCATAATTTTTAAAACCCTTTCCCACAGAGCATCTCTATCAACTCTATAAATATGCCTTCCCCAAAGACCCAAAAAAATGCTCATAAAAATCCATTTGTTTTTCAAAGTTTTTTCTCACATACTTCTTCAAAGCAAACACCTGATCCCACATCCTCTCCACTTCTGAAACCCCACTGCTCCCTTCCCCCAATTAAAGCTCCCGTACATGCCTTCACCCCCCAATCAATAAACCCCCCATATAATTTCCCAGGGATACTCAATAAACTTATCCCTCTGTAATTTGGCATTCACTTTTTTCCCCCTTTTCCTTTTTACAATGGCCTATGGGATGAATTTTTCCCAAAACCCCAGGCCTTCCAAACCCTGAAACCCTACATACATTAAATAACCTTACCAACCAGTCCCCAAAAACCCAGACACCCCCCTTTTTTAATAAATTCCACGCAATAAACCCCCAACCCCGCGGCCCTTGCTGGCTTTTTATCTTCCGCAAAGCTTTTAAAATAACTCCTCCTGTTTACCAAAAACATTTTGCCTAACCCTCTCACTTTGCACACCAACCTCGACCAAAACACCTTATATTCCACTCTATCATCAAACACATTCAACAAACCTTCAAAATACTCACTCCAACTCCTTCTCACATCACCACTACTTGTTATCACCTCCCCATTAGCCCCCTTCACTAGGTCCCTATCCTTGTGATTGTCCAAAATATGTTTTGGACAGACACATGTTTACCAAATGGCGTCCTAGCTTCGTCCTCTTCGATGTATATCAAATGACTGTTATATTTCTCTCTTGTGTCTCCCCTGATGTTGTGATTATTACACGAAAGTGCACTTGGGAACTTATCGTGTTTCATTTTCCCCCATGGACCCGTAGGAATATACTTGATCACGCGCAAAATTGTGATCCTTTCCAATATATATATATATATATAATATATATATAAATTATAATATATATATTATATATATATAATAATATATATATATATATATATATATATATATGGTTGATTAGAAAGGGTAGTGAGTGTTGGGATGAATTAAGTAAATTATCAGTGAAAAGAAGAGAGAGGCAACTGGACGATTTTTGCAGGGAAAAAATGCAATTGAGTGGGAGATGTATAAAAGAAAGAGACATTAGTGTCAAGAGAAAGGTGCAAGAGGTGAAAAAGAGGGCAAATGAGAGTTGGGGTGAGAGAGTATCATTGAATTTTAGGGAGAATAAAAAGATGTTCTGGAAGGAGGTAAATAAAGTGCGTAAGACAAGGGAGAAAATGGGAACTTCAGTGAAGGGCGCAAATGGGGAGGTGATAACAAGTAATGGTGATGTGAGAAAGGAGATGGAGTGAGTATTTTGAGGTTTGTTGAATGTGTTTGATGATAGAGTGGCAGATATAGGGTGTTTTTGGTCGAGGTGGTGTGCAAAGTGAGAGGGTTAGGCAAATGATTTGGTAAACAGATAAGTAGGTAGTAAAAGCTTTGCGGAAGATGAAGCCGCAATTCATGGCATGTTTGGAATGGTATAGCAGTGAATTTATTAAAAAAGGGGGTGAGACTGTATTATTGACTGGTTGGTAAGGTTATTTAATGTATGTGTGACTCATGGTGAGGTGCCTGAGGATTGGCCGGAATGCATGCACAGTGCCATTGTACAAAGGCAAAGGGGATAAGAGTGAGTGCTCAAATTACAGATTATAAGTTTTTGATATTCCAGGTAATTATATGGTATGGTGTATTGATTGAACGGTGAAGGCATGGACAGAGCATCAGATTGGGAAGAGCAGT